>NC_062531.1:4193308-4220808 GCF_022655615.1 Tachysurus fulvidraco
TTTTTGTGAGGAAAAAATCTCCGAACGTCAAACTTGTAAATAAAAACTAAAAATGTGGCAGCTGATACCTAATAGAGCTTGTGGTAAAAAGTGAATTAGTTTTGAATTGAAAAGCACTTATTTCCTGCGAAAACAGGAAACACTTTAATCAAAGTAGGCACAAACTTCAGGCACTAAACTAAGTCACAGATTTGCCTTATTGTCTGTAACACACAGCACAGTCCAGTGTTTAAATAAAAACCTGACAAAGGAACAAGACATATTAGACGACGTGGTTTTTTCCCCCCCACGGTATTTACGAGGGTGCGTCTTACAGTCCGGAAAATAAATCAGTGTGATTTAAGAGCTAAGGCACGGCACGTGTAAATGTTTCACTTGGCCTTTTGTGCACAGTACAAAGACGTACCGAAGCACAAGTCCCGAGAACTTCATCAACAAAATCGACTCATTTCTTAAATGAGGATCATTATTGTTTTTTTTTACTTTTTACTTTTTTCAGTTCTGTAGCGTCAGCCTCGTGAGCATCTCACTAGCTGTTGTGTTATTAACGCCATGCTAACTATTAGCTCAGAAAGCGATCGTCGTTGTCCTGTCATCTGTTTCTGATCCTGTGAAACAGGCAGTAAAATTTTACTCGAATGCCAAATCCGGTCTCTTGAGTAAATCAGCAGGATTAAAAAAAAAAAAAAAAAACAATTGTTTGAACAGCTTGTTTCACTTTGTTTGCACTTTTGTCTTCGTTTTGTTTGTTTGTTTGTTTCTGTGTAATTTAAACGAAAATTCCAACTGTTCGATTAAGTTGTCGAAGCAGTGCTGTTGTTTTGTGCCTCATCTGGAAGATCTACGTATATTTTACAGTGTGTGCTTCACGCTCCTGTATTCTGGGAACGTCATGTCTGAAACACGACACGACACAACACACCACGCCTCACTATCAGATTCATACCGATGCCAAGTCTCAGATGCAGGTTTGATTTCGTGCCTCGGTTTGCATAGACATTCATCATGAAATTCAGATTTTAGGATTTAGAAGCTTATGAAACCTGACAGGATGTCGCTTTCGAGTTGGGCTCGGATTGCAGACGCGTTGTTTCATTCTGGACTGAACCATAGCGAGCTCTTCAATTTTATCTTATTTTTTTTTTATTTAGTACTGTTAATGTACACTGAAACCTTTACCAGACTCGTTACTGATGAAGTGATAAAAGCCATTTCACACTTAAATTATTCCCCCCTACCACCACCACCACCATTACAGCACTTTGTTGGTTTGCGTTCAGAAGGTCGTTTGGGCAAGTAATACGACTGCAATATTTGATTTGCCACTGTGATCGTTAATGATTTTGTCCTCATCGATGGTGCGTTTAATATTTTAGATAAAACACGAATGCATGAACTGCGGTATGTTTACAGGAAGCTGAAAAAAAAACCTATGTGTTTTACAGCAAGTTGAACGTGGACCTTCTGCACATCTTCTTGTAAAGTTCTGCATTCCTTTTAAAATGGCTTAAAAAGCTTGTTCCCTTCCCCACCCATCGATACACGGACGCCATGCTGTGTACCCAGTACTCCAAAATCAGCCTTTTATTCCATCCCTCGATTTGGTGTAAAGAAGAAAAGCCATACTTCTTACCATTGTGGTGTAAGTCGGAGTTTTATATAGAAATCTGTTAGACTGTACATCTTCATGACTGGACAAAGTTCTTTATGCATGATTTTGCTTCTGATTGCAACTTTTCTCGGAATGAGGAAAAGTTTTTCAGAAGGCGATCGAAGCGTCTTTGTTTTGTATCGTTTTGACCTAATTGTGAAATTTCAGTGGAAGAGTAATTAGTGAGGTTTTTTTTGGGGGGGGGGGAGGTTACCAGAGCTGTTAAGGACTAATTGTAAATTTTGCTGAAGCTTTGTAAATGCTAATTTGCTCTGCTGTTGCTTGTGTTTAAACCAGCTGCCTCTATGTTCTCATAAGATCTGCATTTCTGAAGATTTCAATTCCGACTCTGATCCAGTCACACCTGATCCAGCCGATTGAGTATTTTGCTGGATTTATTGAGACCAACACACTGGTCAGGATAATTAGACACCATCCAGCTGTTCAAGCAGGTCAAACACCGTCCAGATGTTCAAGATGATCAAACAGATGTTCAAGCTGATCAAACACGGTTCAGCTGGTCAAGCTGATCAAACAGCTGTTCAAGCAGGTCAAACACCATCCAGCTGTTCAAGCTAATCAAACAGCTGTTTAGGCTGGTCAAATGAACTCCAGATGTTCAGGCTGGTCAAACACCATCGAGCTGTTCAAGCTAATCAAACAGCTGTTCAGGCTGGTCAAATGACCTCCAGATGTTCAGGCTGGTCAAACACCATCCAGCTGTTCAAGCTAATCAAACAGCTGTTCAGGCTGGTCAAACACTTATCCAGATGTTCAAGCTGAACAAACACTATCCAGCTCTTCAAGCTGATCAATCTGGTCAAACACTGTCCGGCTGTTTTAGCTGGTCAAACACCGTCCAGCTGTTCAAGCTGATCAAACAGCTGTTCAAGCAGGTCCAGCTGACTGACAAATCAAATGTCATCCAGCCAATCAAACTGATTGTATGTCTGATTATGTTGATCAAACTGCATCCATTTGAGCTTGTCAGGCTACATTGAGCTAATTGATTCAGGCGAACTGCGACCAACCAATCAAGGGAATCAAACACTGTCCAGCTGATCAGATCTCATCCATCTGTTAGAGATGTTTACATTTTGTCGAGCTGATCAAGCTTATTAGACTTGATACAGTTGATGGAGTCGAGCAATTCAGTGAAATTACCTCCAGCAGATGAAGCTGTTCTTTGTTCAGCCAAATCCTGTGCCGCAAGTCGGTCCAGCTGTTTGAGCTGCCGCAAGTCGGTCCAGCTGTTTGAGCTGCCGCAAGTCGGTCCAGCTGTTTGAGCTGCCGCAAGTCAGTCCAGCTGTTTGAGCTGCCGCAAGTCGGTCCAGCTGTTTGTGCTGCCGAAAGTCGGTCCAGCTGTTTGTGCTGCCGAAAGTCGGTCCAGCTGTTTGTGCTGCCGAAAGTCGGTCCAGCTGTTTGTGCTGCCGAAAGTCGGTCCAGCTGTTTGTGCTGCCGAAAGTCGGTCCAGCTGTTTGTGCTGCCGAAAGTCGGTCCAGCTGTTTGAGCAGCTCATTTTGTTCTGTTAATGGAGCCAGTCGAACTGTGTCCAGCTGATCAAACCTTACACATCTGTTCAAGATAATAAAATCTTCTGATCAGCTTATTGTGCTGATCAAGCTTCATCCAGATGATGATGTAATTCCTGTCCTGCGACTTCAGATACATAAAGTTTAGAGGCAAATACAGAAGCTGCCACGATTGCACAATGCGGACAGCTGTAGCTCCTCGGTTCAAACGTTGTGCTGATTGGATGACGTGAGATCTGATAAAAGGCAGTTAACTCGGTTGTATCTTCTTTTATCTGGAAGTGTCTTTGGATCAGCAGAGCAGGTGGTGATAAATAACCGAGAGCTGGAGCTGAAACCTTCAGTGCAGATATCTCTCCATGGGCAAGGTCAGAGATCCTGTAGCTAAAACTAATACAATCAATGCTGTACATCTCGAAGCTCTGATGACTGTTTAAGTGCTTATTGTTGTACCCTTGAGCACCATGTGAAAAAGAGCCAGGCCTTAATATTGAATGTTGTCTTTTTAAAAAAAAAAAAAAAAGGGAAAAAAAAACGACTGAGGTGGTCTTCAACGATTACCATCATGATGAAACATCAAATCAGCACTTTACCGTTATTACGTTCAAGTTCCATGATTAGATCCGTTCTTGCTTTTTCAAAATGGATATTAAAAGATTTCGTTAACTGATTGTATGGTAGGAAATGTACAAAAATATTAGTCTATTATAGGACGATATTTTCCCCCCCGTTTTTATTTTTATTTTATTTTATTTTTTAAACTTGAACCAAAATTGTGTATAAATTGTATTTGTGCAAGTTTTAATTGTGCAAAATTGTTACCAGCATGCGCTTAATGTTGTTGTACTTTCAAATTTTATGCAAGTGGGCACACATCTTCTACACACACACACACACACACACACACACACACACACACACAAAAAGCCATTTATTGAACAGTTGATGTACATGTTGAAACAGGCAGTCCTGCAGGTCTGGGACCGTTTTTTTTGTATGGAAAGGAAAGAGTCAGGTTGTTTGTATCCAATTTTTAAATACCAGCAAAGATTCGTATGAACTCAAACTTTGCCATTTGTTGTGAGGAGTTACTGCTGATCAAATGTCCGTAGGTGAGGATAAGCGTAGACTTCTTTGCTTTTGGATATTGCTCGGAGTTTGTTCTCTTTTTTTCTTTTTTTTTTCTTTGAGGTATCAAAATCAAATTGTGGGTGGCTCAAAACTGTTAAAGCTTTTTATATACATCTATACATCTATATATATATATAAAAAAAAGTCTTTTACAAGTTCCTGAAGCATCCTGTACTTTGCGCTGTTGTCAGGTGTGTCTCTGAACTTGATTTTTTTTTTTTCCCCCCCTCTTTAAACTGTTCTGCTATTAAATGGTTTAGTATCGATTAACGTGCTGGGACGTCTTTGTGTTTCGAGGAGAAAAAAACAAAAACAAAAATAGTGTCTGAATTTTCTGTAGTACTTAGTCCTGACTGAATGTGGGACATGGATTTCAGATCTCTTTCTTGGCCTCCCTTTCCCAGATGAGACCCTCTCTCTGGGAGTTTATTTATCAAAAGGGACCAAGGGGCCTTTATTTTTCAGAACGGTCCAAATACGATACTATATTTACTGGAAAGAGACGAGATTATTTTTAATCTGCACATTCTACTTGGTTTGTGTGTATGTTATGGATATTAATCATGTTTTCTAAAGAAATATGGAGCAAATATATTGAAAAGAAAAGGAAATAAAATACTATTTTGTTCTTTATGTGGTTGTTGTTGTTGTTGTTGTTGTTTTTTTAGTACGTGCGAGATCCTGTATTTGTTTAGAATAAAAATCCCTTCCGAGTGGGCTTGAGTGAAGAGGGTGTGAATATCTGTGCCCTCTACATGTGTGTGTGTCTGTTCAGGAAGCTTAGACTTAAAGCAAAGGGTCTTGTTCTGATTGGACACGAGCAGTCGTGTCAGTTTTTGAGAAACTTCGTCGACGTCTTCGAGACTCATCCAGACCTTTCATCCTGAAGAAAGATCCTGATCCTGATCCTGCTATTTAGCTCTTCATTTTTTCTTATTGTGGTGAAGGTTTAACATGTCAGAGATTAGAAGGGAAAATATTCCGTACATGTTGGTTTTATTGTGTATGTATAACACTTAACAACACCGACACTCCAAAGTCATGCAAATCGGAGGCGAAAGTTACGAGGAAAAACTCGGATCTTAAAACTTTTGGCTGCCGCCAGATGATAGTTTTTCTTATGTTGCAGTGAGGAGCAGGAAGGCTTAAGGGTCACGGGCCCAACAGGGGCAGCATGGTGCTTGCTGCTGGTGCTTGCATGCCAACATGACCATCATCCAAGAGCTTTAACCACTTGTGCCACCACATGAGGACAACATGAACCACACAAAAAAGCAAAACCTTTAGAACGTCACTCCATATACTTCAAATTAGCCTCATTCATTCATTTTCTTATCGAACTTCTCGGGTCACGGGGAGCCTGTGCCTATCTCAGGCATCATCGGGGCATCGAGGCAGGATACACTATGGATGGAGTGCCAACCTATCACAGGGCACACACACTCTCACACACACACACACTACGAACAATTTTCCAGAGCTGCCAATCAACCTACCATGCATGTCTTTGGACCGGGAGAAGGAAACCGGAGTACCCGGAGGAAACCCCCGAGGCACAGGGAGAACATGCAGAGGTGGAGGCGGGAATCGAACCCCTCCCCGAGTTGTTATACTCCATTTAGATTTCTTTCATTTGACCTTTCAAGCAGGAACAAACTTTATAACTTGGTGTTATATACAACACAATATGTAAAGACACCTACCAGGATATGACATCTTACTCAGCTCATCAGGAAGCCAGGACAGAATAAAAGCCTGTATTACAATAGTATAAGCATTCTTAACATTTATAAAAGTAGAAATGCAATAAATAATTGAACACCACTTACATATCTTCATGTTTACACATTGTGTATTGTAACTCATACAACCTTTACTTCATTGCTCTTATGTTGATTGAGATCTTCAGCAAAAAAATTCATAGGGAAAAAAAAAATCATATGGGAGACGGGGCAAAAGGCAGGGGACATCCTTGACGAGGTGTCAACCCATTACAGGGCACGATTACACACATTCAAACACTAAAGAGAATTTAGAGGTCTTTGGACTGGGAGGAAACCGGAGAACCCTGAAGGAAACAACTGAAGCATAGGCACAACATGCAAACTCCACACTCACAAGGCAGGGGTGGGAATTTTACCCCGACCCGGGAAGATACGTGTGTATACATGTGTAATGAAACCCCGAAATGAAATGCATCAGATGTATTAAGAGGGCACCTCAGTCGTGGTATTGCCGGCCCGAGACTCGAACCCACAACCTTATGGTTAGGAGTCAAACTCTCTAACCATTAGGCCACTACCTTCTGGTGTGGAATCGTCTCCATGGTGAACACAGAACAGACCCAACCCCAGCACATGGACTATCTAATAAATGAATGATGTGATAGCAAATGGCAGCTGGGAGCATGTCATCGTGTAGTGCCGTAATTTTAAAAAAAAAAACACGATAAAATAGCAGTTCTTCTTCTTCTGTGCCCTATAAAATTGCGGAATAGAAGATACACACTGCAAATCCACTTCCCTGAAGGAGTCTCCGTTTGGTGTGTGATCCATCCTCGGGAGCTGCTTGCCTCTGGGGTGTGAGACGGGGAGATTTTAATTAAAGCAGCGCCACAGTAAGACTTTAATACAGCGCTCTGATTAACAAAAGCCCACGACACTTCAGCAAACTCGCCTGTTATTCCACTGGAAGTTAAAGTGTGTGTGTGTGTGTGTGTGTGTGTGTGTGTGTGTGTGTGTGTGTGTGTGTGTGTGTGTGAGAGAGAGAGAAGTAGGATGATGAAAGACTGCGTCTGTCGTGTTTGTGGCGAATGTTGCGGTTGAGGGAGAGAGAGAGGGAGAGAGAGAGTGGGGGGGGAGTGAGACCGAGAGAGAGAGAGACTGAGATATAGAGACAGAGAGAGAGAGAGAGAGAGAGAGAGAGAGAGAGAGAGAGAGAGAGAGACTGAGATATACTGTAGAGAGAGAGAGTGACTGAGAGAGAGAGACGGAGATATAGAGACAGAGATATAGAGAGAGATAGATAGATAGAGAGAGAGACAGAGATATATATATAGAGAGAGACGGAGATGTAGAGACAGAGATAGAGAGAGACAGAGAGAGAGAGAGAGACTGAGATATACTGTAGAGAGAGAGAGACGGAGATATAGAGACAGAGATAGAGAGAGAGAGAGAGAGAGAGAGAGAGACTGAGATATACTGTAGAGAGAGAGAGAGTGACTGAGAGAGAGAGACGGAGATATAGAGACAGAGATACAGAGAGAGATAGATAGATAGATAGATAGATAGAGAGAGAGACAGAGAGAGAGAGACAGAGATATATATAGAGAGAGCGACGGAGAGAGAGAGACGGAGATATAGAGATAGAGAGAGAGAGAGAGAGAGATAGAGAGAGAGAGACAGAGAGAGAGAGAGAGAAGGGTGTTTATGCAGCACATAACTGATGAATCCAGCAGCCCAAACTTTTAGCCGTCCCTTTAAGAATAAACGCCGTTCCTCTATTAGGTTTCAGTTCTGTTAGACTTGCACAGGCTCCTCTCCTAATTTGCATACATTTACAGCCATTCTTTATTGCGTGTGCTGTTTATCACATCCTCATGTTTATATCCAGTGATAAATATTCCACCTCTGTCTCCTGTGTGTTTTCTGATTCCGCTCCGTTGTAAACGAGGTCTTCGTCTGCATTTCTAACATGTTTACATTTTCTCCCAGGAGACATGGAGCATGCAGGCAAGTCCTGTTTAACCAGAAAAAAGGAGATGATATGTATATCAGCCATGTATTTGGAGAACATAATCTATAGAATAATGTATTAGCTATGTGCAGAACGTATTTAGACACAAAACAAAAATGACATGATTCATTTCACCACTGATTCATTTCCTGTTATATTTTACTTATACCACGAAACACTAGAACGTAAATTAAAAAGCGACGTCCGCCCTCTTCCTCATACGTGATCTGATCTGATTTACAGGTACAATTAGCTAGTGTTGCTTTGATTGACAGCGGAAACACCGTATGCTTCTCCATGTCCATCCTGAACAACACCCACCATCTTCATTACAGATTGTTCAGCAGACAGAGGAGTGTGTTCAGTGTCAGACTGCTGTCTCTGTCACACACTACTACAAGACTGAGGAAGTCTTTTGTCCCCCTGACCGTTAGACTGTACAGCTCTCAGGTACGGCAGGGTGGAGACATACACTGAGGTGTGACTTAGTACAGTGTTTCATCTGTACTTACTTGTCTTTACTTGCTGCTACCCCCTCCCTCCCTCCTCCCATCCATCCCTCCCTCCATCCATTCATTAAACCATCCATGCATTTATCCATCCCTCCCTCACTCTCCCTATCTCTCTCCCTCCATCCCTCCATTCATACATCCCTCTCTCTCTTTCCCTCCATCCATCCATCCATCCCTCCCTCTCCATATCTCTCCCTCCCTCCCTCCCTCCATCCATCCATTTCTCTCTCTTTCCCTCCATCCATCCATCCATCCCTCCATGTCTCTCTCCCTCCATCCATCCATCCCTCCATCCCTCTCTCTCTTTCCCTCCATCCATCCATCCATCCATCCATCCCCCCCTCTCTCTCCTACCACCCATTCATCTATCTATCGATCCATCACTCTCTCCCTCCATCCATCCATCCCAACTTCCTTAAGTCCCTTCCTCTACTCACTCACTCACTCACTCACTCACTCACTCTTTAGGAGCTTTCTTGGACTCCTGTTGTGGATGACTGTGGCATCGTATTTGAAGTATACAGATCTCCAGATAATAAAAGTTTTGTTACTTTACCTATTGTTACATTTCATGTCATGCAACATCCGTGAAACGAGTTTGTTCCTGTTATAATGTTATTGTAAGCAAAGTGCAGGGACACACACAGCAGAGGCAGATCTCAAACCTCTGACCTCAGAAGACAAACATGCTCACCAAAAACCACCCATCATCAGTGCGTTGTACTGTAGCTGTGTAACATCAAACTGCAATCACTGTCTAATTATAGTCTTCGTCAAGGATGTGGCTGTAAACAAAGGCCTGAAATTATCGTTTTTCAGCTTAATCATGTTGATCTGTTAAATATTTGTGATTAAATAGAACAGACTTAAAGACAATCCAATATGAATGAAAAGTGACACCGTCTCCGTGTCGCATTCCACATGTTCCTCTCGGTGCAATTGCTTTTCTGTCCAGGATGGAATATATTAATATGATGAACTCACGTCTTTAGCTGAGTTTTAATGAATTTACAGACATCGTTATCTTTAATAATTATTTTGCAAAAGCTTAAAAAAACAATTCAATTCCTGTAACAATTCAATCAGCTCACATGGAGCTTTACAGCCCGAGCTGACCTCTGGGTTTGGCTGAGAAACACACCGGGTAGATTAAAGTACAGATTAAACTCGTATCTTTGTGTCATTTTCCTGTCTGAAACTTGTGGGATGTGGTGATAGTGTGATTGAGGGCTCGTGATATGTAGCGTAACTGATCGGGATGCAGATGGCACATTAGAGATTGGTGTATTCACAGGTCACTGATCTGTATTTTAACCGAACGGACGCTGTGTTGTGATGCACGTTGCGGCTTTAATTGCTGTTAACCTGCCGGCCGACTGATGACGATCCTGCTCACGGCTCATTACCTGCCTATTGGCTCTCTGTTTATGGTACCACCTGTGAGAGATTAAGCTGCTTCTCCTTACTCGCATATAAGACACAGCAACATATGCTGCTTCTTCTGTAGTCTGGTGCCAAGCCCAGATTTGCACATTAGATATCATACTGCATTTACATATATTTGTACACTGAACCCATTAAAATTCATAGCGTGCTTACAGAAGTCACATCTTTGTGCCATTGTATGTTTGGAGCTTTGGATAGTGCTAATATTGTAGATGTTAATTACACAACCTCCGAGCTAACGAGTCCAAAAACTCAATATGTTGTGGATATGAATTTTGGAACTGTACTTCATGACCTCTTTAAGCCTAGAGTTAATTATCGGGTCAAGAAAGAGCGTCAAAAGGCGCTTAAGACTACAATGTAGTGACTTTTTCACATCTTTATGCTTTATCACCAATATTAACATGATCAGTTATCTACAGTATGTTTAGGTTGCCGTAGCCATAATAGTGTATTTAAATTGATTTATTTTATGTGCATCACTCACTTTAAAATGAAACAACTGGTTAAAAAAACTATAAAAACTACTGTGGGGAAAAAAAGTCCTGAAACTTACATAAAAAGTTGGAAAATTTTCACCTTTTTTCTGGGTACGCTTTGGAAACGATGACCTTCTAGTTCTATGTATTTCTGATGAAGGAAAATGTTCCACTCCACAATAAAGGCAGTTTTCACACTGGATCATACAAAATACACTAAATGTTACTATACATCATAGACACATAGTTTACACTCACTTTGCTTTTGTTTGCGAAAATATTTCCGATTATTAAGAATTTAGGTTGTTTAATGATATCGGGTTTTTAAGCCAGAGCAATGTTGTGTGTAAAAATTATGACCTTAGCAACCTTTATTAACTTTTTTTCCTGTTCTCAGAAGGGGCAGCAGGATTCCTGCCCCAATTGTCTTCTATTAGTGTAAATTGCAATTCCAACTTTGACCACTAGGTGGAACAGAAAGATAGAATAATACTAATGTGACTTTAAACGGATCTGTGAGTAACATTTCTAAATTGTTAAATAAATAAATTCCACTGTTTTCTATGGAGAAATTACGCTTTACATTTTTCTTCAAGCCAACATTTGTAACCACAGGATGTTGCTATCTTTTCCTAGTCGCTTTCATGTCAAACAAACTGAACCAGGAATAATTTAGATGAGGATGAGGGCTAATTACTGAAAGTCGTCAAAACCTAACAAGCTACACGAGCCACGCTCATGTTAAGGATTGAGGCCAAAGCAGAAGACCTTTCTCTCTTAAGTCCGTATGGAAATCTAGTTAGTCGGCAAGCCGGTTTAAAACCTTCTCTAACGAGCACGTCTGTCCTTCCTGCCATAATTAGACTCTTGCTTTTGAACAGGTCATGGAAAAGCCTACGAATACAGAGTTAATTAACGCCAATCTCCTTTAGTTTGGGCGGCTGGTTCCTGCGAGGTGAAGCAGAAGGTGTGCTGTGGATAGTCGCCGACCTTCTCACAGAGAGAGAGAGAGAGAGAGAGAGAGAGAGAGAGAGAGAGAGAGAGAGAGAGAGAGAAAGAAATCTCAGAGGAGATGTGCTGAGCCAGTCTTTTTCATTGCATGCTGTAGCTCATATTCATAATTGAACCTAGGCCTCAAAATAGCTCTGCATTGCCCTCGGTGTGAATCAGGATCCTGACTCTTTCTCCACCTTCTTTTTTTTTCCGTCTCCCTTTTCCCCCCCTCTTTTCTCTGTCACTCCACCAGCGCATTGTCCTTTACCTCGTGCTGAATCCCAGTGACCTATTTTATCAAAGTCACGCCCTAACGAGCTGGTGGGAGCAGACGGCCCATGGCGCGGTGACACTCATTAGGAGTTATGGCTTCATCTGTGCCTCATAACCACAGCGAGCGTTTCTCTGCTCGTTCCTCTGCTCGTTTCTCTGTCGTTCTGCTTATCTCATCTCTCCTGAATTACTACAGCATGTTCAAACACACTATAAGACAAGATACGGTGATGGTGGTGTCTATACATTTATGGCATGTTCGTTTAACTTTAGTGACACAGTGCAGTAAATAGAAGGTTCATCCAACAGTATAGCGGATGTTTACACAGTAAAATGTCTCACTATGACTCGGACCAACCGGAGAGAGTCCTGATTATTTATTAGTCAAAGACACAAAAGGGATTTGATAGCAGTAGAATATACAAATGTAATCAGGAACTAATTTTACTCAGCTCTACCTTTGAGTCAATAAAAGGATTTTGTTTGTGGTCAACTTTCAATCCTGTTTTTATATCGTATGATGGTACAAATGCTTGTTTTGACTCTTATTTGTAAAGGTCAAAGATTACATACAGGGTCTAAGCTGAGCTCATGAGCTCGTCATCGTCTCTGCACTCACAGTGAGCTCATTCAGCTGTGTTTTATTAACTGTAACATCACCAGTTCAGGGTTCAGATCATTTTGTACTGTAAGGATTATATTCGAGACCGGATCTGATGCTACGTGAGCGTTCCGATATGCTCGTGGTTTTTTTTTTCTGTTTGAAAATGAAAGGATGCTGGGAAATTGTTTAAGTGCATGAACACATCATCATCATCATCATCTAAGCTGCTCTTCTGACTCAGTGCTTCTTCCATTTAGGTTGGATCAATACATCTGATCCTTTACATCTCTGTAACCGCAGGAGGAGAACAAGCCACGTCACACTGACATGACAGTGTCTACAGTTTTAAAGATAAAGATGACAAAGAATTACTTCTTTAAAAAGTTCATTTATTAATAAATCTTTTTTTATTTATTTTGATTTAGATTAATTTAATGATTAATAAATATGTATTATATAATAATTATTATATAATACTAATTATTATTATTGTTGTTTGTTGAAATATTTGTTGTTATTTTTATTAATATTAATACAAATATTTACTTATTGTTAATTCCTTAATTGATTTATATATATATATTTTCCTGGTCACAAAAAAAGGAACCCATTTTAGAGTAAATAAAATTTCTAGGACCTCCTTATAGCCACAAAATTTCACAAAGTTTAATTTTAAAAACTGGACAATTACAGATGATAAATCTAATTTATTCGGACCTTTATATCTTTTATTTCTGGAGTTTTATTTCCAAACTGTTTAACCTTTTAACATCACTTGTGAGTTTTGTATATATTGAGTTTTAGATGAACGTCTTTATAAAAATCATTTGAAGATATATCTCTTGGATAAACAAGGATAAGTCGAGTGAAAAGTGAATGAATTGGAAAAGAATCCTTTTTTTTTTCTAGAAGAATCACTTGTTAAACTTTGGCATACTTGAAAAGACTGAAATGGAGATTGTGTAGAAGAATAACACACTTTCCTGACACCCACAGTGAAATAAATAATGCAGAAAAACGTAGGGTTTCATCACACAACCCACTCTAAAGATCTTTTTTTTAAGAACATGATTCTTTAAACTTTTTTTTTTTTTTTTTTTAACAATTATTCTATTCTAATAACATGAACAAAATCATTTATTTCCCTCGCAAAGATCCACATAATGATAGAATTTATAGTGCGGTTTATAGTGTTTTTAGTTTTGTATGTCACCAACAAACTCCATGAATCAAAAGGAATTTATATTCAGCCCAAATGTGAAGACACGTGACTGTGTGTGCTGGAGTGTGAGAGGCAGAGTGAGAGGCAGTGTGAGAGGCAGTGTGAGAGGCAGTGTGATCTCCACAGGTCTTTTTTGTTACATAATTATGAAGCGTAATGAATCCTGGCTGGGTTTCTCGACACAGAGCCTCCAACGTTGGCTCTTCTGTCTCCTATCACACACATTTCTGAGACACGGTGCATACAGAATCTGCTGAAAAGATCCAGGTGATGAACTCTAAATAGCGAGCAAATACAGTAAAGCGGACACTTTTTTTTAGACGAATTTGCCCCATCAATGTATTGCAGAAAAAAGGGGCGGTGTTTTTAAGAGATAAAAATCTAAACCAACACAAAAGGTTTAATATTACTATATACAAACCTCAATATAATACACATGTTCAAGATTAATATTAGACTTATATTTAAATGTGTTTGTGTTTATCCCTAATGAACAAGTCTGAGGCACTTGTGGTGAGGAAAAACTCCCTTAGATGGAAGAGGAAGAAACCTTGAGAGGAACCAGACTCAAAAATGAACCTCGTCCTCATTTGGGTGACACTGTATGGTGTGATCATAAACTGTTATAAACACCAGAGGGTGTTATAATGAATAATGTCCTTGCTACAGTCAGCAGTCAGATACAGTCTGATAATTGACAACATGACATAACGACATGACATAAGGAATCAAACACTCAGGGACATGCCAAAAAAAAGAAAAAAAAAAAAGATGATGATGATGATGATGATGATGATGATGATGATGGTGTGATGCAAAGTACAGTGAAGTTGATTATTTTGTCCTGAAGTGCTTCATGCCTATTATACCAAAACAATGACTTTTTAAACTCATATTTTTTTTATCCATTTATAGTTACATTTAGTTACAAAAACAAACAAACTCTCTCCCCCCCCCCCATGTTACCTCTTACTAGCTAACTCTATCCCTGACTGCTATAAAGCACTGTAACACTGGAGACTCCTTCCCTAAATTATGTAAATTACATAAATATCTCCTTACAAAAATAAACATACAAAGAAATAAATAAACAAACAACTTCAACATGTCAAAATGTATACATTATTCTTCAGTGAACAACTGGACACAAACCCTTGAGAATATGAGATTAATATACTGTACGTAAGCCTGACATTTGAATCATTGCATCATCATCATCTTCATCATCATCATCATTAAAGCTCTAGTTCTGACTAATCAGATTTGAGAATTTAACAACACCGAACGCTAACAGTGATGTTTATGTGGACAAGTGATTTATTAACTTTTATATACATCAATACCAATGACGTCCTTCTTTCTGCTGAACTCAGAGACATGCACATGTTTAGATTTTTGGCATTAAATCTTTACCCACTCTAAGCTCCTCTAATCAACATACTGTATGTTGGCTTAATGAATGGGCTGTGATTTGCAAACACTTCGATGTTATGGTGTTTAATCTTTTTTTATACTCATGAGATTTAGGTTTACGCTCCACACACACACACACACACACACACACACACACACACACACACAGACACACACATGGATTCTCACCTCCTGCACCACTGCTACACAGGATTATTATATCCTGCTACAGAATAGTGTTATTAGGCCTGAGGAAAGCTTTTTTTTTTTTGCTTCACACTTTAATTGCTGCTTTATTCTTTTTTTGCTTAATATGCTGAGATAATTAAAGGCAGAAAATCTCACCCGCTGGTCTTCACAGTTTGAAGCTCTTCCCTTCTCCCACATGTGACTCACATTTGATTCATCTCATTATGGGCTTGATCATTAGCGGATCAGTGGGATCAGGTGTGTTTGCAGTAGGGAAATGTTCCCACTCTGCAGGGCCTCCGGGGTCTCCGGGACTAGAGCCGAGAAGTTTGGGTTTAAAACTGAAGATTTTAAAGAACTTCATTGAGTTACAGTGACAAATGGTACATTTTTGCTCCTGGAAAAAAACAAAAAGATGCGTGATTAATTTTGTTACCTGGTCGAATGTGTGAACTAAATTTGCCTAGATGTCTATAAGGAAGATCGTAGACATTTGAAATGAATAGGATTTTTAAACAGTGAAGAATCTGAAGGTTCTACAGACCGTTATGAACTTAAGATGAGTTAATCACCTGACTATCCCGTTAATCCAGCTTAGTACTATATGCCATAGAAGGAAGACAAAAATACACCTTCTTATTTACCTCAGTAATAATCCAAAATTCACATTTTATTGGTCACATGTACAATAATGCAGTGAATATGAATAGAATTATACAGAATAGGGTCAAAAGGGGGATTTGAAAATAAAATAAAATATAAATTTTTATAAAAGTACATTTGACCAGATGAAAAATAAACAAATAAAAATGCAGCATTTAAAAACAATACAGTGACAATATACAGTGATAATAATAATAATAATAATAATAATAATAATAATAATAACAACAACAACAATAATAATAATAATTATTATTAAAATAATATAATAGTATCTATATAAAAATATAATAATAGTTATAATAATAATAACAATAAAAGTACTTATTATTGTTATTATTATTATTATTATTATTGTAATTATAATTATATTTTTAAATACTATTAAATAATGAATAATAACAATATATATTCCTGTTATTATTATTATTATTATTATTATTATTATTATTATTATTATTATTATTATTATTATTATTATTTACACCAAGACTCTTGGTTTGAATGTTTGTATGCTGTGATGAACTGGTGTATTCCTGCCTCGTGTCCAGTAACCCCTAGCATAGACTTCAGATGTTCGGTGGCCCTAAAAAGTCAGTGAAAGTTGGTCCTTAAGGTCCAGTTACTGTAAAGTTGAAAAATGTCAGCTAAGCATGTCCCCTGAATGGCATCACACCAGCAACCCATTTTTTTTTTTAGATTATTCCAGAGAGTCTAATAGAATATAATGCTTTTGAATCATTGTGATTATGACATAAGTTTGTGTAACGAGGCTAATGTTTAGTTTTCCCATCAGTGGTGATGTCATAAATAAATAAATAAATAAATAAATAAATAAATAAATAAATAAATAAATAAATAAATAATCAGGAGAGGTTTTTTGCTGGAGGATGACCTACTGATAAGTGTGTGTGTGTGTGTGTGTGTGTGTGTGTGTGTGTGTGTGTGTGTGTGTGTGTGTGTGTGTGTTGTGTGTTTTTGCCGCAGGAGCGCCCGACCTGAGATCAGGACCATTACATCATCGCTCTGAGATAAAACCCAGGCCCGCCTCCTGAAACGTGATTGAAGGAGACAAGCCAGTACAGAGAGCTGATTGGTAAATGAGTACCTCTAAATGGCGAGAGGGGGCGGAGCTTTAAAGGCGCGTAGGGCGCTTCAAATACGGCTGTAGTGAAGACCCACAGAGAAGAGCCGGAGATTTCACATCGGGCTTGTGCTAATACCGTGGTGCTCGTGCTGACAGAGCTTTAACAGGACCGACATACAAAGAAGAAGAAGAAAAAAAAAAAAAATCCAGCGCGCCTCCATCTGCTTGAAGGCAGGGACTGTAGAGAGAGGAGCATCCGAGGTAAGGGCGGCACTTTCATCTCTGTTCATTTCCATATACGCAATCACACACACACACACACACACACACACACACACACACACACACACACACACACACACACACACACACACACACACACACACACACACACATAATGAAAGTTTCGACCTAAGCAATTTCTTCGATGGACATCCTAGAATCTATAAAGGGGTCTAAAAATAGAATATAACCTTCAATAGGCAAAAGAAAACAACACACTTTCAGACTGAATGAAGGAGCTATATAATAAATAGGTTAGGCGAGGATTTATCCATCTGACCCACTTCATAAAAATAAAAAATGGAGTCTCTTGAGGTCCCATCAGAGGATTGTTTGGTTTACAGGAACGTTGCGATGGAAACGGTTGCTCAGATTGCAGCAGGATGAGTTTATTAGCGTGAAGATGATCCTGGTTAATCAGGACCTTAATGGTATTTATATTTATTTGGCAATTCTATTCTTGTTCTCATGGTGCAGAAACATTTCATTTCAAGTCATTTTATCTCATCTTATCTTATCTATCTTATCTTATCGTATCCTAAGCTACTTTTAATTTGAGAACTTTCAGTACTTACAGGTTATTTTAATAGCATCACGTTAAGTCTTAAAATGAACGGTGGAAATATATATATTTTTTTGTGCTGTTGGTTCACAAAGTGGGGTTTGTGATCAGGATTATTCAGTTACAGTGGTGGGCGTAACAAACGAATCATTCTCGGAATGAATTTTTATACACTGTCAGAAGAAAAAAAGATGCTATGATCATGTACTGTACCTGTCTTTCAAGCTTTACTGTATCTTTTTCCTGGAAATGTGAACTTTGTACTCTTGTCCAATTAAAGCTAAATAAAGGTACAAGAGTCGTCCCTACGGTCCAGGTACACACCTTAAATCAACATGTTAAATCGATCAAAAATGACGTAAATATATTTAAAAAATGTTTATGAAATGAATGTGAATCGGAGCTGAGGTGATGAGGGTAAACGATTTGGACATTAATTGTCTTTCTGGCTAAAAAACATTTAAGACAAATGCATAAGAACCTTTTTTAATTTCTTAAAGAGTCTTTAAGGATGAGTTAGGTCTCTGACCGGTTATATTAGATTATAACAGGAGTCACGTTATATAAGGATAGTTGCATGAGGCTCTCTCTCTCTCTCTCTCTCTCTCTCTCTCTCTCTCTCTCTCTCTCTCTCTCTCTCTTTATTTATTTATTGCTTTATGCTTCTTTGCCTACCAACAAAATCAGGGAGAGTCCTAACTAGTGTCCATATTATATAGATACCATCATGTCATATAATGGACATTTGTGACTGTGACATGGTTCAGCTTGTAGTGTAATATCTGTAGGGAGATCTAGAGATCCCTGTTGTGATCGATCACAGGTATAAGATTCATACATATCTTTTATTAGAAATCTGAAAGCACCAAGATTGTGTCAGTATTCCTAATCATATTTCATATTAATGCATACTGTAGTTATACACCGAGCAACAGATTTACTTGAATCCAAGAAACCGATGAAAAGGCTTACTTAAATTTGAGTTGTTAGAGATCACCACGTGTCATAAAACACAGCAGGCATCCTGACAAAATGCACCGAAATGCTACTTCTTTTGGCTGCGCTGAATAGAACGGCTGACACCCCGGAGTAAACGACAGCAGCATGGGCGTCTGAGTGATCAGCCCTATCAGTTTTGGCTCTGTGAGTTATAACGAATGGATTGGATTCAATGTGACCTTTGTGAAGAGGCTGTGGCTGTGTGTGTGTGTGTGTGTGTGTGTGTGTGTGTGTGTGTGTGTGTGTGTGTGTGTGTGTGTGTGTGGTTTTAATTTGTAGCGTGTTGTCGAGCCTCTTTCTCTAATGTGTAAGCTCGATGTAGGACGATTAATCATCAAAACTGATTGGATTTATAGATATCAACCTGCACACTTCCTGAATACGAGGCTGTGAATGAATATTCACAGTGTGTAATCATTCCATCATTTAAAAATAATTGAATAGTGTTTGCTCTTTGCCTTTGCTGGATTAGAGCTTTGAGTTATTGCATCCCTGACTATATAATTATCCTCCCACCCAGATCAGTCTAATCTGTATTTTCCAGTGAAAAGTGAATTTACTCCAAATTAGAGCTGTTGTTTGTGCTTAACAAAGTTGCAGAACAAATTTTATCCTTTTTTTACAAGTACATTTTCAATCGGCGTAAACAAATAAATGAGTTTTTCTGGCTGGGAATCTGATCTAAAATGAGTCAGGACTTTCAATCAGGCTTTCGGTACGAGACGTGTGTTATTCCTTCTGTTGATAACCTTACACTGAATTTTAGATGATTATGTGAACAAGCAATCGAGGCTTCTCAGAAAGCAGAAATAGGTTTGATGTCACTGTTTACTTTTAGAAACACTCGATTCTCCTTCAGTTTCTTTGATTCTTACATTAAAGGTGTTAAAGCTGGTAACGCCAATTTCCTACCTCTCCTGAGCGAAAACCCTGAGCTCAAATAACTGCTAATTTGAAATAAAACTTGAATCATTAGCTTGCAGTAAGCACCATGTTCCCCCAATGTTTAAAGGAAAGCAGTGATTTTAACAGCTAGATAAATAAATTCATTCATTCATTCATTCATTTTCTACCGCATATCCGAACTTCTCGGGTCACGGGGAGCCTGTGCCTATCTCAGGCGTCATCGGGCATCGAGGCAGGATACACCCTGGACGGAGTGCCAACCCATCGCAGGGCACACACACACTCTCATTCACTCACACACTCACACACTACGGACATGTCTTTGGACCGGGGGAGGAAACCGGAGTACCCGGAGGAAACCCCCGAGGCACGGGGAGAACATGCAAACTCCACACACACACACACAAGGCGGAGGCGGGAATCGAACCCCCAACCCTGGAGGTGTGAGGTAAACATGCTAACCGCTAAGCCACCGTGTCCCCCGATAAATAAATTGACAGTTGTAAATAAAAGCACGTATAGCTACGAGTCCTTCTTCTCAATCGTTAATTGCGTAATTAGGAACGTGTCTTGTAGGTCATGTGATACAACATCGCAACATGCTGATCGGTCAGAGTGAATAAGGAGGAAAAAGGATGTGCTGTTTTATGAAAATGCCGATCTTTAATCAAATTGCAATGCGCTTTTAATGCGATTTTCTTCTGCTCAGCCTTACGGTACAGCATGTTTTGAATACGTAACAGAAATTCGGTGGAGTAAAAAGACCGGGTAGAAGGTGGAATCTGATTAATGGCTGCTTGTCACCATAATGTCTGTCAGCCATCTAAGATGAATGCACACATCAGGTATTCATTTCTAGCTGTACCACTGAGGCAGGGTAATTCACCGAGGACAAAGACGACACAAACGTGAGTTTGTTTTTAAACGTTACCGCTATGTAAGGACATAACAACATGTCCTCTTAGACACTCCTGGGCTCTTAAATATACTGTCGTTTAAAACAAATTAAATTGTAGTTCCGTTAGATTTCCGTGACTTACCCTACAGGCTTTGTTCCTCATATTAGGATGTTTATGCCAGAATTTACAACCCATTAGCGTTGTTCCCTTTTTTGTCTTAAACCATTAAATGCCTCATTTACACCATTTATCACTAATTAGATCTAGCTGTTTCACTTTGAAAGTGCATACAAATCGAGTCTTGCGTGCAGAGTGATATTTTGAGGCTTTTTTTAAGGGTTGATTGTTTAAGAGAGCTGAAATAAAGCAGCAGAAAGAGAAACGATAACACTAAACAGACATACGGACAACAGAAGGTCCTGATCATGTCTTTTAATGCTCATACGTATTTGATTAGTTTTATCATGACTTTAGTCTTAGATAAGCAGAAAAAAGAAAGCTGACTAGCCTAGCTAACTACTGTAGCTAGCTCTTACACTAACACAGCCTAGCCTGGGTGTCTTAGCCAAAGCTAATCACTGAAACAAAATGTATTATTTTTTATATTTATTATAAAGCTATTTATAAATATATTTATATTTGATATATTTCCTGTCACACAACGAGCCACCTTCGAGGGATGGTGAATTCTCACACCTGCTTCCTCTGAAACATGTGAAACCAGACACATCCAGAGGAAAGCCCTATTCTTCCTCTTCCACATAAACCACATGGTTCAATTATTTTTAAAGGATATAAGATATGTACTAAAGGTACAAAACATGTGACCTTCACGGTAGCATGTTAGCAACAAGGAAAATAGATACTGTTATTGAGAGGTCACTGCTATGGCTGTGTGTGTGTGTGTGTGTGTGTGTGTGTGTGTGTGTGTGTGTGTGTGTGTGTGTGTGTGTGTGTGTGTGTGTGTGTGTGTGTGTTGTATTGTCGTGAAATATGTATCAGCCAGCATTTTTTTGATAACGGCTATAGCTTACCAAACTCAAGTCTTACAAAAGTATGTCCCCTCCTTCTCCTCAACCTACTGCATGTGTGTTTTTGTGTGTGTGTGTGTGTGTGTGTGTGTGTGTGTGTGTGTGTGTGTGTGTGTGTGTGTGTGCGTGCGTGCGTGCGTGCGTGCGTGCGTGCGTGCGTGTGCGAACGTAAATCTGATTATTACGACTGACTCTCCTCGATGCAGTTTCTCGCTTGCTCAGATCCCAACCACATTAAGTCTTGCAGTAATCCACCCTCATATTTATCATCTCTGCTGTAGCAGCACCGTGGCCTGATTTCATTCACTGCAGGTTTGAGGTGTGTGCCGTGCATGTGGTTGTCAGGAACACAGATTACAAGCGCACATACATCAGAAAGCAGCATTTCGGAGTTGGAGTGACAGGAGGAAACCACAGGAGAATTTAAAGACATATAAAAATGCATCACACACACACACACACACACACACACACACATACTCAGCATGCAGACTGAAATGGGTTGTGTGTGCATGTTCGGGGGTTTCAGATACCTTTAAATATTACACCTGGATTCTGATTATGTAAAAAATCTAGCTTCGTATTCGTCAGCATTTAAATAATAAACAGACATATTATTTTATACCAGAAGAGATCGAAGCAAAGAAAATCCTGATTTATTGTATACCTCTTTAGAGATGTTTTTTTTTTTAATGTAGACTGATTATTAAAGGTGGGGTGTACGTTGTTTGAAAGCTAATGTAGACATTTAAAATCATCAAAACAAACACGCCCCTAACCCAAACAGGTCCCACCCCGTATCGATAGCTCCGCCCACACATACATACGTAACCCAGGCAACTAAGGAAAGAAATGTGTCTTTATCATATCATATAAGGGAAGAACAATACGATTGTAGATAAACAAACAAGCAAAAATGACACACAAGCATAATCATGTAAAGGACAAAGGCATATATTAGTTCTGTGTAACAAAGCAAAACCAACGTTACTCACCTATCGAGATGGAAAAAAGTGCCCTGGCGGTCCATCTCAGGCCTTCCTGCTCCTTCAGTTCTCTCCAGCGCTGGAAAGCTGATCCTATATTAACCCGTCCTGCTTCTTGCCTTATCGTAAGCTTTTTGTTTTTATTCGCCATGTCAGTGTTTCAATTGCTTTCGGCTAATGTCACACATGCGCCCTGAACACTCTCTCCGGCACATATTGACAAGACCCGCCTCTTTCTGCTCATTGGCTACACGATTGTTTGTTTGTCGGCCCGACTCGGTTTTCTGAAGCATTTCTCAAACAATGTACACCCCACCTTTAAGATTTCCTGGCAACCGTAATATAACTCTGGGCAAGTACATTTGAGTTAGATAATGAATTTAGGATTTGTTCAGCTTGCAAATATGAATGCTAGTACTGAGGAGCCTTTAAGGTACCAATAAACAAAGTCACCACTTACAAACAAGTCTCAAGGAGATCAGTTAACTAATTAGGAGCCAGGAGAAGAGTCTTGCTTGTGCTTTGAAGGGGGTTCAGTCAAGCCAAGCTCGATACCTATTGAAACAGATGTTGGCCAGTATTATTGGGTATCATTCATTCATTCATTTTCTACCGCTTATCCGAACTTCCTGTGTCTATCTCAGGCGTCATTGGGCATCAAGGCAGGATACACCGTCTCATATACACCACTCTCATTCACTCACACACTCACACACTACGGGCAATTTTCCAGAGATGCCAATCAACCTACCATGCATGTCTTTGGACCGGGGGAGGAAACCGGAGTACCCGGAGGAAACCCCCGAGGCACGGGGAGAACATGCAAACTCCACACACACAAGGCGGAGGCGGGAATCGAACCCCCAACCCTGGAGGTGTGAGGTGAACGTGCTAACCACTAAGCCACCGTGCCCCCCTTATTATTAGGTATGTGTCGGGAAAATGTTGTTGGTTTTTTTCCAAATCCAAACAATTGAGCGTGTTTTTGTTGTGTCCGTGTTCGGTATCGAATGTCTTTGTCACAACTCACTCAAAAGTGATGGTTAAAATGAAGTCCATATGAAAGTAGACAGTCAGGACTTTAAGAATTTGTAGTTTTTTCATATATTGTTTTTATAGAGCCTACTAGGTCGCAAAACAATAAATCAGAAACGGTTATTTTTTTTAAAACAAATATTTTTTCTCATTTACACAACAGTGTACTTGAATATGATCGACACGGAGACACAAAAGGTGTCGGATAATCACCTAAATTCACCTTTTCTGATGGAAATACACAGCTAGGGGAAGATGAAGGAAGTCCAGGACGGATGGATGGATGGATGGATGGAAAGAAAGTACAAAAAGGAAGAAAATTACAGGAAGGAAATTACAGGAAGGAAGTATTTCTGAAGGAAGTATTAATGAATAGGGGGTAGAGATAGAGAAGAGAAAGGGAAGAAGGTGTAAAAAATAAGAACTAAAGAGAGAGGAAAAAAGAAATAATGGCATAATGTAGAACAAGCCCAAAAAAGGAAAAGAAAGAAATACGTGCATTTATGGGGAAGTTCCAAAAAAAAAAAAAAAAGTAAAAGTAATAAAAAAAAGTAATGATGATAATAAAATAATATATATTTTTAGAAATACTCCCTTTGTTTATACTGAAGACGAACAGGTACAGTGCAAAGGTAAAAAGGGTTCAATCGAATGTGGGCAGCTCCAAGAAGCCCGTGGAGGAAACTCAACAGTGCTGTAACTTGATGCATTATTCAGACTGATCAATCGTGGAGGAAAATGGTAGAATCCTCCAGGTTGTTGTACAGAGACAGACTACAAGATAGATTTGTACCATAACTAAGCATCAGACAACTGTCAGAAGGTCTGATGAGTCAGTGTGTTCTCCAGCGGAGATCAAGGAGATCAAGATCTTGTGTTTCCAGCAATATAAAGCAGCTCGGTCTTTCTTTAGGGAAGTCGGATTTAGGTGACAAGCTGCCTTCCAAAATGAGCTTTCTGGCAGACATGATGATATCATGTCATCATGTGTCAACCTGGAAAAGAGGACTTGTGTGTCATCCACATAACGGTGGTAGGAGAAATTATGTGGAAATGTTACATCACCTGGAGAACAGGTGTATGGCAAAAAGGGGCCCAAGCATGTCTGCAGGGACCAGATGTTTAAGCCAAAAGGCCAAAAGAGTGTGTGTGTGTGTGTGTGTGTGTGTGTGTGTGTGTGTGTGTGTGTGTGTGTGTGTGTGTGTGTGGTGTGTTTTTTCCAGAGAAAAAAACTCTTATACTGTCAGTCATTTTCAAAAACCCAACTTTCAAAAACTCAGTAACTCAAAATAGACAGTTGTTTCAATTTTCTGTGCACTTCATAGAAAATGTATTATTTGTGGTTTAAGTATAAAAAAAGTGCCACCAAAAGTAGCAACGTAACGTAGCGGTGTCACAGCAATAAACTCCTAAACTGCACCCACTGTGCAGAGAAACCGAGATTTTAGAGCGAGTCCAGAGGGAGGAGGTTTTGAGATCCAACCTAGATTTTTGGGGCGTTGCATCCAGACACAAAAGAGACGGGAACCTTAATAAGTCTTAAAATAGACAACCGATATTTTGAGAAAGTGAACTCCGAGGTAATCGCGCGTTCATACACGTGACATCCCGTGAGACGTCGACGCCGTGATGACGCTGGTTGCGATGTTGCAGCGTTTTAAACCTTTTGTTGCTCCACTTCTTTCCTTCTGCACAAGTTACATACTGTAAGTAGTGAAACTTTTGATGAACACACACAGATTGTCCATATAGTGCCATACAATCACTGAAGTGGCTCACTCTTTAAACCACATTAATTCCCCAGTGGAAGTGTTTATGAAGGGCACAGGGCAATATTGACTTGCTAATGCTGTTCGGTTGCTAAGAGCCTTGCGTAACGTCCGTGATGATTCAGTGTGAAATGACCTGCCTCGAGTGAGTTACTTAGACGCCCGGCTTCTTCACGCTTGGTTTGAGTGGCGTGGAGGATGTTGTCAGTACTCGCAGTAATACGCTGAAGAGCTTCATTATGGAGAGGCTCGATTGGAGAGGATGGGCTAAACGAACTTCAGAGACTCTGCCGAGAGAGAGAGAGAGAGAGAGAGAGAGAGAGAGAGAGAGAGAGAGAGAGAGAAAGTGTTCTATCGCTACAGTCATGAAAGAGCTGCGGTTGTGTCCTTGAACAAGTCTCACTCCCCACCAGAGACAGGCTTTTTTCTTCCATCTCCTGAATCTCCCTGCTTTCTCTCCTACACCATGTACATTGCCTTATCTCTCTTTCCGGATCCGTCTTTTCTCCTGCTTCTCTGTATTTTCTCTCTCTACCGTATTCTCTTTCTCTATCGGTCCGATCAGAAATTATTTCCTACTTCCGCAGGGGTCGGGCGATACACAGGAAGCGTGAGGAAGTAGGAAAGGAGAGAAAATTTGAGTGAGAGCCAGAGATAAAGTTCGGTCCATCGGTAGATGTTTCTTTAGAACCAGCCTTCTTGTAATATCTGTTTTTTACGTTAAATGTTTTTTTTTTTGTTAACTCAAACAAGATAAACAAGATAACACTAAAGATGCACTTTCAATGTATTTCACTAGCTTAAAGGTGCGGTGCACGATGTTTGAAAGCCAATGTTGACATTTGAAATCACCAAAACAAACACGCCCCTAACCCGAATGGGTGTCAGCCCTGTTTTGATAGCTCCGCCCACACATACAGTACATACGTAACCCGGGCAACTATTATGGTGGAACCTGCTGGGGCAGCTGGCCCAGGGGATAGTTTTTATCAATAAATGAACACAGTGAGTAATACTATGGTAATATGGTAATGTTTTTGTAGTACTGTGTGTTGTACCGTGAAAGGTTTAGCTCCATTTCACGCGGAAGTCGACGTTCAACACCTAGAACCCGAGGCAGAGGTAACGGCAGGTATCCGCCATGACAGTGTTATAATCGCTTTCTGCTAATGTCAGACATGCACACTGAACACTCTCTCCACTGCATATTGTCAAGACATGCCCCTTTCTGCTCATTGGCTACACGTTTGTTTTGTTAGTCGGCCCTACTCAGTTTTCCGAAGCATTTTTGAAACATCGTGCACCCCACCTTTAAGATTTGTCTCTTGGTGAGAAACAGCTGTTAAAATTTTCTAATTTTGCTTAAACGTTTGCTTGTTTTTAGGTTCTAATTCAATTATTTATTTATTTGTTTGTTTGTTTGTTTTTTAAAAAATATATATACATAAAATATTGAATATATACAATATATAAAACATATAGACTTAATATATTTGCTCAATATTTATTTGTAGCTCTGAGGAAAAATGTTGATTTCTTGGTATTGTTCTTATCAAATTTAATCTAAACAGCTTTCTAACGGCTAGACGGAAGGATGCGGAGCGAGCGTTTAAATGACGTAGTATGAACGTAAACCAGTTCCGGTATGAAATCTCACGAGGATGTTGGTGCTGATTTGATCTACAGTAGAACTACAGCGTTACATTCAGGTGATTAAAGCATGTATGTTAGAACAGAGCAGTGGTAACGTGTGTGTTATAAAACACCAGGCTTGGATTCACAGCTCAGGTGTGAGCTCGTGTTTGATTTTATTCAGAAAACACCCGATCCATTCATGCTGGATGTATGAAAACGGATTTTATGAATGTGACTCAATTCCTTCACCTGGAACCGACGTATGTATCAACAGATGAATTAAGTGAGCTGTTGAAGCTATTTAGTATCAGAATAATCAGTGGAATATTTCACGTTGCTTTCCTGTCTAATAGTCAGCCGACTCATTGGTTTACTGTACATCAGCTGGAAGAGAAAAGATGACATGATGAGACGCTGAGATTTCGTGCATGTGTGTATTTTATAAGAAATCTGAAAGAAGTCATGC
>NC_062531.1:4225808-4313308 GCF_022655615.1 Tachysurus fulvidraco
TTTTGATCCAGAGCCTGGTGTGTTTTTGTCCCTTTAGAGTGGATCCTTTATACATATTTGAACACGACAGTCACACTCAGTTCTGCACCACGAAATCTGAAGCGGTTCACTTGTAATGAGAATTCAATGCGACCCAACAGACCGACGAACCAGTCTGTATAACAACATGATGGTAACTGTCTTGTTATGTTTGTTTAACTAGTGTCATGCAACATCAATCATGTCTGATGTTTCTCTGCTAATGAAGAATCCTTTGCATTTTAAAACAACGTAGAAGAAGAAGACGCTATTTGACACACATACATTAATGCACAGTGAAATTTTTTTTCGATGCATTTCCCAGATTTTATAAGAAATATTTTAATATATATAATAGATTTTGTATAACAGCTTTTCTCAGTAACAGGTGAAGAGGAACGATGATGTCCTGATGAAATGATCAGAGTGTGTTCTGAAAACACCCTGAGACTTCATTGAGAATAGTATTACTCACACTGGTGTAGTGTATGTTTTGGCTTATCTGCAATTGTGTATTTGTAATAAATGAATAAAACAACATGGGTGAGATTCCGACACCAAAGGGACACGTTTATTGTTAAACAGTAATTGGATTCAAATCATAACCAAGTTGTTTATCGGTTAATAAAATCAACATTCAACTCAGAATTAAATAGACAAAATACACTAAAGTAAAAACTAGTTTAAATATGCATGTTTTGCAGAAAAATGAACCAGGCGCAGGTAGTGGAAAAACCCAGAGAGATACCAACAAATGATACTGGTTCTTTTTTTCTTATATACTTGAGCTTTGGTTATAATAGTGACATAATTCCAAAAAATTTTAATTCAAATTCAATTTTATTTGTACAGCGGATTTAACAATAGATGTTGTCTCAAAGCAGCTTTATAGAACATAAGAAATATAGTACAAAAAATAATAATATTATACAAAGATTAATATAATACAAAAGCTTAAGATTAATATTAGACTTATATTTAAATGTGTTTGTATTTATCCCTAATGAACAAGCCTGAGGTGACTGAGGAGACTGTGGCCAGGAAAAACTCCCTGAGATGGAAGAGGAAGAAACCTTGAGAGGAACCAGACTCAAAAGGGAACCTCATCCTCATTTGGGTGACACCGGAGGGTGTGATTATAAGTATACAGTCTGACAAATGTGTATTAACCACATGTAGTTGGCATCTTCTCTTAGAATGTCCGAATTCTTTATGAAGCAGGACACAACTTGTCAGCGACGCTGGGATAAAATAGACCCAAATGCAGGATAGCGTAAAATAAACATTCATTCATTCATTCATTTTCTACCGCTTATCCGAACTTCTCGGGTCACGGGGAGCCTTTGCCTATCTCAGGCATCATCGGGCATCGAGGCAGGATGCCAACCCATCGCAGGGCACACACACACTCTCATTCACTCACACACTTACACACTACGGACAATTTTCCAGAGATGCCAATCAACCTACCATGCATGTCTTTGGACCGGGGGAGGAAACCGGAGTACCCGGAGGAAACCCCCGAGGCACGGGGAGAACATGCAAACTTCACACACACACACACACACAGACACACAAGAGGTGGAGGCGGGAATCGAACCCCCAACCCTGGAGGTGTGAGGCGAACGTGCTAACCACTAAGCCATCGAGCCCCCTGTAAAATAAACAGGATTTATTAAATAAAAAAACATAAAACAAGGACACAGAGACAAGACTAGACAATATCAACTCAACTAAATACTAACAACAATTAAAACATTAGAAACAGGGGCGGGGAGGACGAGACAAGGGCGGGGCAGACACGTGAAAATAGAACATCAACAAAAGCACGTGGCCAAAGTCCGGGCTGAGTCCTGACACAACTAGAGCTGGAACATCTCTAGATGCCTCAGAATTCAGAAGAATGGGAATTAATAGCTTCCAGAAAGTTGATATTTCACCAAAAGGAAAAGAGGTGATAATCAAAGAGCAGCTGAGGTGGTTTTAGATAACGAGAGTGTATATAAGGTGCATGGTTTTGAACCTCATTTTGTAGAAGCATGGATATAGTGTATGATCAGCGCTGATCTTCTTATTGATCTGTTAAAACCAAACTGGGTCCTTTTCTTCTAAACCTCAGAGGTCCAGTGTTTTGCTTTTAGTCCTTCTGTTCTGTTACCTAATTATGATCATTCGTTCTGTTTTGTTTTTTTCATGTTTTCATTAAATCGTCTGTCTCTGTAAAAACCGTGTGCGTGCTGTGAATCATTTTGATCCGTGAGTCAGTGCTGGCAGCTTGGTTAAATATTACAGCTACAGTAATGAGGATATAAACACAGTGTCAGGACCAGTGTTTAGTATTGCCTGATATCACTGAAAAATATCCCATACGAAGGCTTCAAGGGAAAACGAGTGTACAGGAATTACACAGACGTGCTAGCATGGAGCTCAGGACTCTGTTGTTAATGTGGGACTGGGTCATGGGGATTAGACTCCGTCTGTCACTCAGCATTACGCTGTCAGGCGCTGGAGGTTCGGAGCTTATAGACAGGCTTGGCTGGAAGCCTGCGTTTTCTGTCGAATAGTTTTTATTAGTTGTGCAAAAATGGATAAATGATCAAAGATATTTATGTAGGAACAAAATGATTTTCTGGTACTTTAATGAAGGCTTTGCTTTCAATTCAATTTATGCTTTCCAGTCATTCGGATTATCCGACTCTTTTAAAATGCTGATTAGAAACAGAACTAGACTCAATATCAATACATCAGTGCTTCAACACTGCGTTTTCTCGCATCTGTAATTATTTTCTAAAAATCGTTCAGCCGACAAAATGTCGACAGAAAGTGACAAAATATATTTTCTGTACTTTTCACTCAAAACAGAAATACAACAAATTCAGATATATAAAAAAAGACTTTATTCACATCATTTATGTCTTTATCTCGTTCATACACAAAATTGCAAACACTTATGATTAAGTTTGTAATTTCTAGATCACATTTAGCAATTATACAAGTGTTTTTGTGATAAAGTTATAATTTGTGTAGCAATTTGTGTATACTATCAATTAATGTTCATCATTTTGAACTGATTTCAACATTGAGATGCCAGTCAGCTTACGACGCAGGTCTTCGAACTGGTGGAGGAAACCAAAGAACTCAGAGGAAACCCCCAAAGGAATTTTATCTATTTTATCCAAACCACATGTACTGTAAAGACGCAGTATCTTGGACTAACATGTCAGTATCTTCTACCATTACAGCTTATCACAGTGTCACATTAAGGAGCCCTACACTTGCTTTAATGGGTGCCTTAGAACAGGAACGTACTATAATAATCTGCTCTCCTCTATTAAAACAAGGTTATAGCTGAAACCATTTTGTGAATGTCTTTGATTTGACATCCTTTTGCCCTGTGGGTTAATTGGAAAACGTTTCTTAGAATCTGTTTGTGAATCCATGCGGTGAAATCTCATCAGAAAGCAATGGCAGGAAGATAATGCTCAAAAGTTCAGGTTTTTTCGCTCGGTTGGGGAACCGATTAGTATATTAACGTGTCATTGCAATAGGGATGAGCAATATGACAATATAACAGACTTACTGTAATATATTATGCTGGAATGTATTATTATTATTATTATTATTATTATTATTATTATTATTATTATTATTATTATTATTATTATCATCATCATCATCATCATCATCATTATTATTATTATTGATTAGAAACAGCATTTTGTATATAATTTTATAATAATATATATTGTATATAATTTTTGTAAATAATATATATAATTTTAAATAATTTTTTTTTTACATTTTTAATAAATGTATTTTCCACCTTGTAAATTATGTTATTATTTTTGTAGACATTCATTTGAAGTATACTTAAATGTTATACTTAAATTATTATTTTATTATATTAAATTATGTATTATTATTATTAAAATAATAATAATAATTATGTATTATTATTATTATTATTATTATTATTATTATTATTATTTTAAATAATTTTTTTAAATTATTAAATTATTATTTTTAATTATTTTATTTTTCGGGCAGTTTGTTAGCAAACCTATATATTATGTATTGACTTAAAGTACTTCTATTTATTTACCCAAATACCAAGTACCCAAATAGATTTTAAACTCCAGAACTGCATCTTTAGCTCATGTTTAAAATACAGCTTTAATGTTACACTACAAGCTCCTTGAGGATGCTTTTTTTTCAGAGTCTGTTTGTCTGGAGTTAAGAGGCTTTTTTTAACGCTTTCATCACTCTCTCCTTTTCAAAACATCACACATGGTTCTCAGTCTCACTTCCTGGAGTGCTTTCCCAGCCCTGTCACTTGGCTCAGATCATTTAAAGGTCTTCCTGGGTTTTATAACAGTGGTGTTTGTATATAAATAAATAAAGTGTGTTGTTCAGTGGGATTCCAGGGACACGATGGCAGGAAACGTTTTTTTTTTCTTTCGTGTTTTATAGCAGTTTTTTCCCTTTTTTTTCACCCCACCATATATCTCGGTGCATTTAGTTATACTGTAGCAACATTCCGACTTTATGCGAGACCAGAAAGCAGCCCTGAGGGTGCATCCTTTTTCCTACTTCCTGTCAGGTTGCCATGGCACCAGGCAAGGTGGCCCCATTCCTGCTGTGCGGAAGGGTCGAGAGGGGACGATCCTGCACTAGAGCGCTGTTTGTTAATGCGATCAGACAGGCGTGCCGGAGACCATCACAAGTATCCGGGGCATGCTAGGCTGCAGCTGATCCACTCACAAACGTAGCCTTGAGCTACAGAATTCTCACAAGTGAAGAAAACGCCAAAATGGCTCCACTTGAACTCAGGCAAAACCATATGTCAGAGGTTGGATCTCAGGCCTGGAGACAATACAAAAGATACAAAAGAATTCTGTCTACGGGTAAGAACAGAAAAGCCAGCCAGCTTTTGAACAAGGCTCTAGATCCAACACGGGATTATGAGGTGCTACCTTTAAATTCTGGTACTTCAGAAGACTGTGGTTTCTACACTGCCTTCTGAATTAAAAAAAGAACCAGACAGGTTGGCATTTAGACTCCTTTCTCGAACGAAAAAAAGGGTTTTCCTAATTTGAACCAGATTTAAAGAGATATCTAACAGAGAGTACACTTCTTCCACTTCTTATGCAGAGGACTACACACCAGAGCTGTTGTGCTGTTGGTCCAAATTCATGCATCGAAGGTCACCAGGATGAAACTTTTCATGGACTTTTGCTTGTGGTATTAATTTGCAGTTCTTCTTCTGTGGCCTTTTTTTCATTCTCATCATCTTAGTATCACTAGCTTAAACGGCTTAAAATGTTAATTCTCTCCCAAATTAGTAGAATTGGGTTCATCACTAATGTTCTGGTACCAATTTAATCATGCCTCAATGCAAAACGTGACATTTGGGGTTTAAATCTAATTTTGTACCTTCCAGTTTAGTTAGCGTCCGTGGACAGATTGGTGGAAGACCTTCGATTTTACTGATAGACATTCAGAAATCTGGACCGTTACATAACTTCCTGCCAGGTCAGTGTGTGATGTACAGTAACAACTCTTCGCTTCACTCTCTAAAATCTGGATTCTGGAAATATAAAGAGATGGAAAAAATCTAGAAAGATGGAGAATGTCTAATAAGGTCGAAAATCACTCTCACTCATTCACTCACTCACTCTCTACCACTTATCCGTACTTCTCGGGTCACGGGGAGCCTGTGCGATCTCAGGCGTCATCGGGCATCAAGGCAGGATACACCCTGGACAGAGTGCCAACCCATCGCAGGGCACACACACACACTCACACACTACGGACAATTTTCCAGAGATGCCAATCAACCTACCATGCATGTCTTTGGACCGGGGGAGGAAACCGGAGTACCCGGAGGAAACCAACGAGGCACGGGTAGAACATGCAAACTCCACACACACAAGGCGGAGACGGGAATCGAACCCCCAACCCTGGAGGTGTGAGGCGAACGTGCTAACCACTAAGCCACCGTGTCCCCCGGTATAAAATCAAAGAGATGTTTAATATGAGACAACATGTGAAACTTTCCTTTTTTTAACATAATTTCTATCTAACCTGCATAAACGTTTCCTAAGCATTTGATAGTTTTCCTATATTTTCCGATAACACATTGGTGTTGGTGGTTGTCAAGGTGTCGGTGGTTGGGATGGTGTCGGTTGGTTTTAATTGCAGACCAGATAAATAGACTCTTACATGAAGATGAACATAAGTGGTCTAAGAGCTGAATGTCTCTACTCAGAGACATCCGTAGACTTAACGGAATGCTCAAGGGGCTGCAAGAAAGACATAGACATGGCTTTGAATATCCATTTTTAGACACATCTGGGTCACTTTCTCCCTCTTCATAGCATCAGGTGGGAAAAGAGCGCTTCTCCTTCCTTTGTTGGCCACTCTTGAACATTATAATGCACTCACTCCGGCCTGTCTTTCGACATTCTGAAAAAGCCACCGGAGAGTCAATTTGTGCACAGCTCTTGAGAGGAATCAAAGTACAGAGCAGGGCAGGGTCATGGGAACATGGTACATTAGGTTGAAATTATTCCAAGCTTGTTTTCATCTTCATCTCCTGCCACTTCCAGAGCGTCAAGTCCATGTTCCGCCTTTGTTCAAACCATTGCAGTGCAGTTGAAGTGAAGGGTTTCCACCGTAAGGGACACATTAAAGGAGCCGCAGATCTGAAAAGGCAGCCTGTTTTACATGCCAATGTGGAATTTGTCGGGTTTTCGCTCATCAGCTTTTGCTCTTGAATATGATTTACTAAAATGAAGCCAGTTAGGCGTTGGCAGCCGGGCTTTCTGCAGCTCTGACTCTGAGGGGTGTCCCACAGGGAAATATGATTGATTGCATGGTAGCTATAGTCACCTTTCTGTCATTGACACTTTTAATCAGCACATAGTAGCTGTCGAGGCCAACTGGACCAACTGGGGATAAAAATGCATTCCTGTCAGATCGAAGCTACATTTATATCACATGGCTGAAGTGGTTCACAGAAATGTCAAATAAACTAAAAAGATATGTTTTCAGATCCTTTTTATCAGTTTCAGTTTAAGCAGAATTGAATTCTTAGCATTCTTTACCACCATTACTGATAGGCCCTTACTGTAGTCCTTGATCTCTGTCTCAGCTCAGCAGGTAATTATAAATCCCTTCATGCATTAAATCGGGTGTTTTGGTTCACAGCCTGTGATGTGTTATGGCTGAATAGCTGAGAGTGGCTTCTGTTGGCGGCTTCTGTTTTTCAGCCTCCGGCTCCCTCCTTTCACTTTCTGTCAGCTCCGATCAGCTCATTAGTACAGAGGTGTCAGCTGGGAACAGGTGTTTATTTGATGCCAATGTAGTTCAAGATCAAATTCTCCATTATATTTGATAAAGAAAAGTATTGTTATGGGTAAAATAGTAATTCGCTGATTCAAGATTTAGGCCTGTTTTCCCATGCATTGACTTTGAGTGAGAGAAAGCAGATCTTCAAAAATATGTGCATATAAGTTATGTGTATAAAGTGTTTCAAGCTTAAATACAATTTTGAGCTTTTGTGATATTCCCTGCCCTGAGGTTGTATCGTGTTATATGTAGATTTAAGATGGAGTAAAAGCACTCTGAATATTTTTTATAGCATTGGTGCTCACTTTTTATTCACCGTTTTATTGCTTACGGTCCTCAAAGAAGCCTTGGGCTTGGCCTTTACAAGCTCACATCGTTTTTAGAGGCTTGCTTTCATTCGGCGGGAGTATCGAGATGGACAACTCGGAGAGTTCGTTCTTTGATGCGTTATTGCTTTTATCTTCTCCCCTCTGTGAGCTTGGCAGGTGCTTTTTTGCATACGTCGGCCACGCTGTGGTACACTCGACAAAAGGTTGCTCTCGGTTTGACCGAGATGAAAGACACCTAAATAATACATTATCATATTATGGTTAATGTCTTTTGCATACAGATTACGTAATTTATGAGAGAAAGTTTGTATGAGATTCGAAACATAGTTTGGACACACTAAAAACTGACTGAAACCAGATCATGTGATGAACATGATGTATCCTTATAAAATGCTGCTATATAAAATGCTGCTATATAGTGAATGCCTATGGGGAATTATTGATAGTGTCATTATTGAAAACATGAAACAAAAAAAATCAGTCATGTTGAGCGTATTGTAAATGTTTGCTGCATTCGTTCAATCATTGATTTATTCATTCATTCATTCATTCATCTAAAGTATATGCTTTTTACTTGACAGGACACAAAATAAATATTTGAATAGCCTGGATTACGTTCTTGCATATAACATATTTCTTTCTTTGCTGTCTGTTTTGCAGGACTGAATGAGCCAACGCCTTTCTTTGATCTTGATCTTGAGCCTGCTTTTCCAAAACATCGGCAAGTGTGACCAGCACTTGAGATCTCCCAACAGACCTTCAGCATGAAGAGAACTGCCATTTCCACTCCACTGCTCTCCATCTGCCTTGTTCTGATTGCATGTCACTGTTCCCTGGCATCATCATTCTGCCCAGCGCAGTGTGTTTGTGAAACACGGCCTTGGTACACCCCTCAGTCTGTGTACCACCAGGCGAAGACCGTGGACTGTAACGAGCTCCATTTGAGCACCATCCCACGAAACATATCTTCTGACACTCAGGTGCTGCTTCTCCAAAGCAACAACATCTCTGTGGTGACTTCAGAACTGCAGACCCTTGTCAACCTCACCGAGTTGGACCTCTCTCAGAACCACTTCACACAAATCCAAGATGTCGGTCTGGGCAACTTAACCCAGCTTGTCACTCTTTACCTGGAGGAGAATCAAATTAAAGAACTGCCTGATTTCTGCATGAAAGATTTAATCAGCTTGGAGGAGCTTTATATAAATCACAACCAGATCTCCTCAATTGGCCCACATGCCTTTTCCGGTTTAGGGAACCTCCTTAGGCTCCATCTAAATTCAAACAAATTGGTAGCTATTGATAGTCAGTGGTTTGAATCCCTTCCAAACCTGGAGATCCTCATGATAGGTGAGAACACTATACTTGGCTTGCAAGATATGAACTTTCAACCTCTTTCTAAATTGCACAGTCTGGTACTAGCTGGCATGGGCCTCAGGGACATACCTTCTGGAGCTTTTCAAGGACTGGAATACCTAGAGAGTCTCTCATTTTTTGATAATAAACTGACAAAAGTGCCCAGAGATGCACTGCGTGCTCTACCAAACCTGAAGTTCCTCGACCTCAACAAGAATCCTATTGTGTATGTGCAGGCAGGTGATTTCCAGGACTTTGCCCACTTGGAAGAGCTCAGCATGAACAACATGGAGGAGCTTGTGGCTGTGGAAAGAAATGCGTTTTTTAACCTCCCGCAGATGGCCAAGTTGGAGGTTTACAACAATCCTCGTCTGTCTTATATTGACCGCGAAGCTTTCCGTGGCATGGCTAGCTTGCGCACTTTGCTGTTCCACAACAATGACCTCACCCTCCTTCCTCAGGAGGTGTTAGCTTCCTTCCCCAACTTGGATGAAGTCAGCCTCCATAGTAACCCCCTCAGGTGTGACTGTCTCTCGATATGGGGGCCAGTCTTTGGTAACCAGTCAAGTCTCAAGCTTCTGGAATCCAAGATCACTATGTGTGCCTCTCCTCCCAACCTAGTAGGGCACCCTCTCCAGGAAGTGGTGTCAAATAACTGGGACATGGCAAGTAACACCTGTCTGCCAGCCATATCTCTGGCTAGTTTTCCTCCCAAGCTGAACGTCACAGCTGGTCAGCCCTTGACGCTTAACTGCCGTGCCGTGGGTGACCCTGTCCCTCAGTTTTACTGGGTAACACCAACAGGTGACAAAATCACCTCAGAACTGGTTTCCCCAGCACTGAATAAGGGCAGCAGTGGCACAAAGAACCACAGAATGCAGGACCAAGGAGCTCTGGAAATTGTTCATGTCGAGCCGGAGGATGCAGGTTTATATACATGCGTGGCATGGAATACAGAAGGTGCAGACACCAGAAGTGTTTCTGTGTATGTAGACAAGAGTAACTGGCGTGATGACCGACAGAAAAACAACCAGCAAGGGGGAAGGAACACCACTGGTGCCCTGGTTATCCTTGCAAAAGTCATCCATGCACAATCAGTAGTATTGGAGTGGAAAGTTTACCCAACTACCCGTGCCTCCAGCAATGAGATGCCCCAACCCAAGTGGCTCAGTGCCACTATGAGAATCAACAACCCTCACATTAGCTACACGGCAAAGGTCCCGGTGGACGTTCAAGAATACAACCTCACGCACCTGTTACCCTCAACAGAATACCAAGTCTGCCTGACCATGGCCTCGACAGAGCAGCAAACTCAGCAGTCCTGCATCAATATCACCACCAAAGAAGCCAGCTTTGCTGTGGAGATAGTAGCCCAACCGAGCAATGTTGCCTTGGCAGCGGTGATGGGCTCCATGTTTGCCATCTGTATCATGGCTCTGTTGGTGTTTTACATGGGAAGACGTATAAAGCAGAAGTCCTGCCATCACTCGTTAAAGAAGTACATGCAACACGCCACCTCGATTCCCCTCAACGAGCTCTACCCACCACTCATCAACCTGTGGGAGAACGAAACTGAGAAAGAGAAAGAAGGGTCCGTCGATCCTCAAAGCTCACAGATAGACACCTCAAAGACATACATGTGGTAGTACAGTACAGGCATAGAAAGACAAAAAGACACTTTAAACTAAAGTATGTACGTATGGTGCTGTACATAGACGATAATTGTACGTAGTTACTTACTAAGATGTCATTGTGAAAGATGTATTTTTAGATTGTATAACCCTCCATAGCCGAAACTTATTCGGGTACGGTTGTGAAGTGGCTATATACAGAGTAGATGAATTTTTTAAAAGTGCCCAGCCAAACACACCCCTGCAATAATCTTACATGAAGTTTTCTGTAAACAGTTTAACATTAAGCATGCAGATATACCCATTACTTGTATAATTTACTAATCATAGAAACATTAATATCTGTCATGAGTCTAAACCAAAAACTTCACAGGTTGTTAAAAGTCAAAGCAGCATATTTTGGATTTCTTGCATGGTGTTCTTGCATGCTGTTTCAGTTAGTTCTTTAAAATTACCTTCATTTTTCTCATGTCTTAAAATATAAAGGTGTGACAAGGTGGAACGCGGACAACTTCTGTATCCACTACAGTGTTTATCACCTTCACTGAATTCACAAACCTTATCCGCCAGGTCTTGTGAAAATCGTTATTACTTGCAAATAATTAGCTGTCAAGCATAATTAATAATTGCTACAGCAACAACACAGCTACGTGTATTTACTTTTTACTTTTGGATCTCTCACTTTTGATCTGTATATTTCTGAATGTAGATATTTTTATTATTAATATAATTATTACACTTTTTCCCCACTTGGAACAAGTCGAACGAGGTGTCACACTGAAGTCTGGAATAATTTATTTTAGAAAACACCTACGATCTGTCACATATAAAAAAAACATATAATAAAGAAAAAAGAGCTAAGGTTTATAAATAATAGAAATGGTGACACAGTGTTGTTGTTTTTGACTCTGTACTCTAGCACAGGGAATTTAAAATCAGCTTAAATTGCAAAGGCACAACTTTTTTTTAGACAGTGTTTTTAGAGTTTCTGACACCATACGTCTGCTATGTTTTCCACTGAATGTAAATAATCACCTAATCGTGAAATTCTGAGCATTTTTATTTTTAGTTAGGAATATTCTTTAAGAATTTCTGGCCCTGAAAAACTGTATAGAAGAACCAGAGCAGCCCTAGATCATTATCTGCAGATAAATTCCTATTTTGTGTTATCTCAACTTTTCATTTTTTTGTATTTAAATATTTTAGTTCATCTACACAACACTTTTTTTTTAAATGATCATATTATCATAAACTGCATTGCATTTATACCTAGCTGCATACCAAAATTTAAAGCTTGGTTCTGTCAAAAAAGAAAAAAAAGGGATACTTATTAACAATGTTGTTGTTGTTGTTCTTATTATTATTATTATTATTATTATTATTATTATTGTTGTTGTTGTTGTTTTTATTATTATTATTATTAATAACGATAATAATAATAATAATAATAATAATAATAATAATAATAATAATAATAATAATACATATTTACTATTCTGTAAAATAAAAATGTTGGGAATTTTTTCTTTATGCTTGATTTTATGCCAGAATTTGACTTGAACAGTTGATGCTTGATTTTTACCTTGTGTTAAATCCTCTTGCTTATCTACACTTTAAATGATTTTAACAGTTCAATAGTTTTCCCCCTCAACTGAAAGTATGTAGTCGTAACGATAATCGATTTCCACATATACAGCGACATCTAGTGGTTTAAGCTTTATGATGCCGTTTATATGACACGTCGCTTTTTTGTTGTTGTTGTTTCTTTATGTCTTGAGACAACCGGCTCCAGGAGCAGCAGATTACGTGTAAAATCAAATCTGTACCACGTGTTTATTAATCCTGTGGATGAAGTAGTAATGTGCTGATACACAGTTATTAACCCGGAAAAAGCAGATACACACTTAAAATAAGTATCATTTCCAAAGGTGTTTTGTAATCAGTGCTTCTCCTCTTCTCTCCTTCTCTCTCCTCTCCTTCCTTCTCTCTCCTCTCCTCCCATCTTCACTTCTCTCCTCTCTCCTCTTTTCTCCTCTCCTCTTCTCTCCTCTCCTCCTCTCTCCTTCCCCTCTCCTCTTTTCTCCTCTCCTCTCTCCTCCTCCTCTCCTCTCCTCCTCTTCTGTCTCCTCTCCCATCCCCTCCTCCTCCCTCCTCTCCAGTATGCTTGCCATTTTCATTAATCAGAACCTGATGTAATTTCACTGATTTTACTGATCATATCACCACCATATTCTTTCCCTTTTAAATCGCATGACAAGCTGGACAACAATCTAGACATAATATTTGTTGTGTTACCATTAAAAAAAAAATTATGAAAAAATGAAGCTGGAATAATATCGTCTAGGTTAAGCAGAGATGTCTACTCTCTGATCAAATTTTTAAATAATTATTATAATCGATTATTATTGGACCAAAGATGACAAATCATCAGATCAACCCAAAAGACATTTTTAAATATTTGTCTACATTTATTGCTATAAATAATTTATCTTTTTTTTTTTTGCTTTGAATATGATTAATAGTGTGCATATTATTAGGAGTCACTTTGCTTATGTTAATAAGTAATATGAAATCAGACATTTGAAGGAGTGTGTTCTGGCAACAAGATTTTTTTTTTTTTTTGATGCCCGCTGACTTTGTCCTCTTCGATCATTCCTAATGACGGCTGATGTTTATTGCTCTCCTCGTGTGTTCTCGGGTGGCAGGAGAACCTGGAGAGACTGTAGAATATTTGCTTTCTATCAGTAAATAGCAGGGTATTTTGTAATAGACTGAGACTATTGTTATATTTCCAAATAGGTCCGAATTAATTTTACACTGTTCAAGCGTAATGGTCTGTGCTCAGTAGAAGAACAAAAACACTGGAAAGAAATAAACACCGATATCACAGAATTGCTGCTGTGTCCTTATTGTTGAATTGTACCGTTTTTATCCTGACTTGTTTAAAAAAGTTATTTACACATATTCTATACAAGAAACTGAAGACACGGCCTTATATGTATTTATTTTTAAAGTTAAGCAGAGACTTATATTATAGATAAGGATGTCTGCCAAGTACCCTAAATGTAAACCTCAGATATTGTATAACAAAGACCCTCATAATACATGATTTGCATAACTATAAGGCATTTTGTAACAAAGAATTAAATAATACACACAAGAGTAATAAAGAGAATAAAATAAATTGAATTTAAAACATTAACAAGTTTTAAAATGAGAAATAGGACTTCCTACTGGACAATGAAGACAGTCAGAAGGAGCTTTCTATACAAATGACCTACATCTTATTTCTTTAAAAATTCTGGGAACAAAGAAAAATATGTATTAGTGAATATGAAGATTCCAGTTGCACCAAAAATTGTTTCAAATGGGAGGGACAGACAAAATAAGAAAAGAAACACCCACGATTCATACATACAACAATATGAGTGGGGGGCACGGTGGCTTAGTGGTTAGCATGTTTGCCTCACACCTCAAGGGTTGGGGGTTCGAGTCCCACCTCCGCCTTGTGTGTGTGTGGAGTTTGCATGTTCTCCCCGTGCCTCGGGGGTTCCCCCGGGTACTCCGGTTTCCTCCCCAGGTCCAACAACATGCATGGTAGGTTGATAGGCATCTATGGAAAATTGTCCGTAGTGAGTGAATGAGAGTGTGTGTGCCCTACGATGGGTTGGCACTCTGTCCAGGGTGTATCCTGCCTTGATGCCCGATGACGCCTGAGGTAGGCACAGGCTCCCCGTGACCTGAGAAGTTCGGATAAACTGTAGAAAATGAATAAACAGTGTGTGTGTGTGTGTGTGTGTAAAAAATGTGCACAGACACTGTAAACATTTGCTGTGCAATATCCAATGAAGTAGTTTCGTATTCAAAATCAGGAGACATGTCCATGGGCTTCAGTGTAAAAATAGTCCCCTGTGTTAACTCAATGTACAGTCAGATAGCAGTGGACAAGAATAACGTCTTTCTTTGTCCCTTTCTCTGTCACAGCAAAACTCCAGTAGTTTTTGGTGTGACAGAGAAAGGGACAAAGAACCATCCACTGGGAGTCTAGTGAGCCTTCTAGAACAGAGCCAGGTTGAATAAAAATCCTTGCTATAAATCTTTAAAGTAAATGAATTGTTATATATTACAATAAAATACATTTTTCCAATTCTTCTTGAAGTCTTGACATGTAGCATCATATTATAGGAAAGTGTGGATAGAGGATAGTGTGAGGGGGGAAAAAGAAAAAGAAAAAAGAATTGTCAGAATTTATTAGTTATTGATAAAGTAATAATAACATTAATAATAATAATTATCATCATACGGGGGGCACGGTGGCTTAGTGGGTAGCACGTTCGCCTCACACCTCCAGGGTCGGGGTTCGATTCCCGCCTCCGCCTTGTGTGTGCGGAGTTTGCATGTTCTCCCCGTGCCTTGGGGGTTTCCTCCGGGTACTCCGGTTTCCTCCCCCAGTCCAAAGACATGCATGGTAGGTTAATTGGCATCTCTGGAAAATTGTCCGTAGTGTGTGAATGCGTGAGTGAATGAGAGTGTGTGTGTGTGCCCTGTGATGGGTTGGCACTCCGTCCAGGGTCTATCCTGCCTTGATGCCCGATGACGCCTGAGATAGGCACAGGCTCCCCGAGAAGTTCGGATAAAGCGGTAGAAAATGAATGAATGAATGAATGAATGAATTATCATCATCATAGGAACTGTGTCTCTAGAAACTTTGTGTATATAAGATCACCAGCTAACTGGAACACACATACCATGATTTTCATGCAATTCTGCAATTAAGTGGAAGCAAGGTAATGTATCACACAGATTCAGGTCAGAGCTTCAGTTAAACTTCACATAAAAAATCATACTGGTTGTTTGTATGAGTATGGTGTATTTCAGAAAATGCTGATCTCTTAGGAGGGGGCACGATGGCTTAGTGGTTAGCACGTTCGCCTCACACCTTCAGGGTTGAGGGTTCGATTCCCGCCTCCGCCTTGTGTGTGTGGAGTTTGCATGTTCTCCCCGTGCCTCGGGGGTTTCTTCCGGGCACTCCGGTTTCCTCCCCCGGTCCAAAGACATGCATGGTAGGTTGATTGGCGTGTGTGTGTGTGTGAGAGTGAGTGAGTGAATGAGAGTGTGTGTGCCCTGTGATGGGTTGGCATTCCGTCCAGGGTGTTTGATGCCCGATGACGCCTGAGATAGGCTCAGGCTCTCCATGACCCGAGAAGTTTGGATAAGCGGTAGAAAATGAGTGAGCTGATCTCTTAGGATCTTTATAAAGAGTTTATGTACAATGGTGAGAAGGAAATAAAATCAAAAATGTTCAAAACATTTGAAAAAATGTTGATCAGAAATACCTCTCAGAACGCACAATATGTTGAACAGGCAGATGGACTACAATAGGACAAGATCCCATTGGAGTTCATTCTAAACAGGAATATATAAAAACAGTGGGTACATGATTACTGGAAAGAGAAACACATCGCAGAAGAATGTTTTCCACCAATCATCGACGGCCACAATCAGCATAACTGAAAGGTTTTTTTTTCCTTTCTAAAAGAAGCTTTTCCTTCATCTAACTGCAATATTTCCCTATAAATAGTCATTTCTGTATTTTTCCATCACCATGCACTGTCGCACATAATGTACTTGTGATTTCACACCTCGGGACAGTTTATTTAATTAATACATTATGACAGGAGTCTTCCTTTACAACAAACTGCTTAACAAGGTCACCTACAACTTTAAAGGTACGTTAACACATACACAGATCATTTTTAATTCAATTAAATCCATGAACATAATTTGTCAAAATTTGGTGAATTTTTTCTGTGTTCAGAAGTGATGGATAAACACTACTACTACTACTACTAATAATAATAATAATAATAATAATAATCATCATCATCATGCCTTCCTATCAGTGTTCAAGGCTCAGATTCCTTCTACCAGTTTAAATAAGGATTAAAGACACTTTAGCCAGGTATACACATATTACATCCTATAACTTTGTTTTATAGTAGATCTGCTCAAATGCACATTATCACCTAGTGCTGGTTAATATTATGGACAGCAGCCACGCTAATTCCTCTCCTCTCTTTTTCTACCCATCCCGATGCATCCAGAGATTGTACCAGATCCAGTTGTGTTCCACTTCATGAAGATTTCAGTCCTTCAGCGAGTAGAGGCAAACCCTGTGAGGATCTTGAGGCATCTAGAGACGTACCAGCTCAAGCTTCACGAGGATTCAGACATTCAAAGAGAAAATAACAACTACATGTGTTCTTTGAGGACAACAACCAATACACAATTATATCTGACTGTAGAAAGGACATTATTCATAATAACACTCTCCGGTGTTTATAACATTTTATAATCACACCCTCCAGTGTCACCCATATGAAGATGAGGTTCCCTTTTGAGTCTGGTTCCTTTCAAGGTTTCTTCCTCTTCCATCTAAGGGAGTTTTTCCTCACCTCAGTCGCCTCAGTCACCTCGTTCATTAGGGATAAATACAAACACATTTAATATTACACAATATAACAAATAATATTAATAAGTAGTTTATATATAATATCTCTCTATAAATATATAGTTTATATACAAGTATAATATTAATCTTTGTAAAATAAAATAAACTTTTGTACTGTATTTCTTATGTTCTGTAAAGCTGCTTTGAGACAACATCCATTGTTAATACAAATAAATTTGATTTTATTCCATCTTCATAACAATGACAATAAATGAAAAAAATCCAATAATAATAATAATAATAATAATAATAAGAAGAAGAAGAAGAAGAAGAAGAAGAAGAAGAAAGAAAAGAAAACTACTACTTCCACTAGTACTACTACTACTAATAAAACTAATAATAAAGCTAATAATAATAATAATAAGAAGAAGAAGAAGAAGAAGAAGAAAAACTACTACTACTCCTAAAACTAATAATAATAATAATGATAATAATAATAATATTAAATAAAGATAACAACAACAACAATAATAATAATAATAATAATAATAATAATTCTCTACTCTAGAATCCATACTATTTATGGCTTAAAGGACGAAGAACAAAGCTAGTTTATGGCTAGCATCCTATAGATAGTACACGATTCAATACGTGGCCGATTTCTGCTCTTGTATAATATTTAATTCTGTTAGTTTCCTATTTAAGTCATGTTACTATACATACATACTATTTAGTGGGGTAGTAACCGAGTAAGGAGGAAGGCAGCTTCTTGTCTTACATACTATCGAGTGCGGAAGTATAGTTTTGTTTAATAAAGACTACCGACAGGACGTTAGTGTCGTCGTTCTTGTTTTAATTTGACGCCGCATGCTGTTTAGTACGCGGTCATTAAATTGTGGACGTTGCCTAGGACACAAGGGAGCAAAGAGGAAGTGACGTGTGCAAGCCGTCACCCGTGTGTTGATGTTTTGTGGAAAGTGGAGAACGGACGGGAAGCCGTGGCTTTGTTTTTGTTTCCATCGGCGTCGCGTTATCACGTTAAAAAGCCGTCCAGCTTTCCGTCGAGACGTCTAAGGACAAACACGCGGACCGAGAAGACGCTCACGTCGACTCTCGATCGAACGCAAAACGTTTAAAACGGAGGATTCGTCCCCTCCTCCCCTTCCCCCCGACCCCAATCTGCTTTAAATAGACAGCTCGCCAGCCAACATGACGATTCTGCCCAAGAAGAAGCCAAGCTCGTCTGTTGGCGTTTCTGATCACACCGACGAACCGGACCGACGGAGCGGATCCGACCCTCATCCTCATCCGCATCCGCACCCGCACCCGCATTCCCACGCTGTGCGGACGGGCGCCAGGCCCAGAGCTTCTCCGCCGCCGTGGTCGTATCAGACCGCTCCGCCTTCGTCCAGGGAGGACAGGCGGAATGATTCGAGCTCCCGGCCGCAGCAGGCCTCGCCTCCGCCGGTAGGTTCAGGGTCCCCGGCTGGGCCGGGAGACGGAAGCGGGATCTCCGGGGTTCGAGGAGAGCTCACGGGCGGTGTAGGCTGCGGTGGTGCTGGAGGAATAGGAATAGGGAGCTGCTGCTCGGGCCCGGGGCTCAGCAAGAGGCGGCGTCAGGCGACTTGCACCGGAGGAGTAGCAGGCGGAGGTACCGGACCCGGGGTGTCTGGAGGCGGTGGCGTTGGTCCGAGCTCAGATCCCGAGGAAGGCGCTGGTTATAACAGTGAGGATGAGTACGAGAACGCTTCCAGACTGCAGTCGGAGGATCCGGCGACGGTTGAACAGGTAAACATGCACATGCAGCTAACTAGCTAGTTATTAACTAGCTACACGATTATAACTCAACACCTGCGATACAAAATAGCCACGTAAACACAGCCGGTGTCAATGAAATCACGTTTCGACGACTTTTACTCAGATCTGAGCGTTTAATTTTTACTGTCAACACTGAACAAGATTAATAAGAAAACAGATTTAGCCTCCTGCTGAAGTCTGGCTCGAATGAGCTAGCGTTGTGTTTACAGCTAGCAAGAAGGGCTGCTGTGTACAATTACACGCTGTTTCTATAGGAAACATCGATTTATGGGTTAAATAAAGGTTATAATAATAAGTCATGCCGGTAGAAAGTTAGGTTGTAAATCATTTTAAACACTTTATTAAGCCTGTGGTCATTGTAATGGGCTTCCTGTCACTACATCCGGTGGGCCGTCAGAGGGTTATTGCTCTACTTTTACTCAGTCAACATGCATTTATGTGTGTGTATACGTGTGTGTGTGTGTATATATGTCTATATATACGTGTGTGTGTGTGTGTGTGTGTGTGTGTGTGTGTGTGTGTGTGTATATATATATATATATATATACACACACACACACACACACACACACACACACACACACACACAACCAGTGACACTTGTAGATAATTAATGTAATTTTTAGATAGTATAAATAATAAGTAAAGTAATAGTAGCTACTAGTATCTCACACACAGGTCAGGTTTAATAAATAATCTATAATCACTTTTTAGATTTTAAGTGAATTATTGAAATGTTTTATTTACACTCTTATTTATTAGTGTCTTTGTTTTTTGTTTTTTTTACAGAACAGACTCATTACTATTCCTTTTTTTTTACTAAGGGGTTGTAATTTCGCTCACTATAACAAACTACAAAACAAAACACCAACAATGCAGATGACATGCTTACACATTACAGCCCATATTTTGAGAAGCACTGAGGTCAAGCCTGTTCAATCACTGAGTGGTCACACATTGCAAGATAGTAGTCACATGCTGTTGGTCTTGTGATTACAAACTGCCGCCCATGCGGATAAATGTTAGTCATTAACAAACTAAACACATGTTAATTACTAAGACTAATCAGTGTGAAAAGTTGGGTTGAATTGCATGTTACATACAGTGCTCCGTTCTGTCTCTGATCTCTACGACTTCATTCCAAGCTTTATTGTTCTTCCTGTTGTCTCACTTGAGTATGTCTATGTTGTATGTATGTCAGACCTTTTACAAAAATTGCTTGTGCACTTTCATCACTATACTGTGCATGTGTACAGCAGCCACAACAACTGCAGTACAACATCATCTAACATCTTGTTTGCTTTGAGTTAATTGGGTCACATGCCTAAGAAATAAAAATAACAAAAATGTAGCTTAATAGTTTTAGAATATCACTTTGGATATCTCTTCGATATCTTGTCGCACAGTATAAAATCGAGTTTTACATATGTTCACTTGGTAGAGTATTTGTGAAATCTCTATTTTTACGACAGAAACGTGTTTCTGTGGACAAAAAGTGCAAACAGAGAAAAGTTGTGTGTCCTTGTTTATCCGGATTAATCCTAGAAGTCGGACAAGATAAAACCTCGGCTCTTAGCTTTTCTTCTTTTCTTCTGCACCGAAGAATAAATGAGACGTAATTACAAGTAAGAGCTGAAGTTGAGTGCGGGACTGAAGAAACATAACACCACCTGTGCTGTAGGATTGGTTTGAGGAACCAGTCAAGGAAATTGTTTAAATTTATTGCTTTATTTCTTCAGTCCTTATTTTGAAAGAATGTGGAAAAACAGACATGGTTCAAATTGTGCTTTCTATCTTTGTCGCTGAAATGGTTTGTCTTACACAAAGAAAATTAGTTTTTGTTTGTTGTATTGCGTGTGTAAACGCGTGAGTTTTAACCTACATTAACGTTATATTACGTTAAAGGTAGGGTCTCCGATTTTTGAGAAATGCTTCAGAAAACTGAGTCGGGCCAAAAAATAAACAAAAAAACAAAACAAACGTGTAGCCAATGAGCAGAAAGGGGTGGGTCTTATCAATATGCGCCTGAGAGAGTGGGTTCAGTGCGCATGTGTGACATTAGCAGAAAGCTGTTTTAACATTGACATGAAGGATAAAAACAAAGAAAGAAAGCGAAGAACGGCTTACAATAAGGCAAGAAGTGGGACGTGTTAATATAGGATCAGCTTTCCAGCGCTGGAGAGAACTGAAGGAGCAGAAAGTTGGCTGCATATTCACAGATTGAAGTATCCCGAGTCAATAACTCCTGAGCTAAACGCTGTTACTACACAAATAACACCTCTTTTCTATCGTCGTAATGTAGAGAGGCAGCTAAAACTGCGTTTTGTGTAGGAACAGCATTTAGCTCAGGAGTTATTGACTCGGGAAACTCCAATCTGTGAATATGTGGCCGACTTTACTTAAGACGCCGAGGCGCTTCTTTTTTCCTTCTCGATAGGTGAGTAACGTTGGTTTTGCTTTGTTTCACAGAACTAATATATGCCTTTGTCCTTTGCATGATTATGCTTGTGTCATTTTTGCTTGTTTGTTTATCTGCAATCGTATTGTTCTTCCCTTCAGCTATGTAAAGACCCATTTTCCATTAGTTGCCTAGGTTACATATGTATGTGTGGGCGGAGCTATCAATACAGGGGTGGGACCCATTTGGGTTAGGGGCGTGTTTGTTTTGGTGATTTTGTCAAAATTGGCTTTTAAAAATTGGAGACCCTGCCTTTAACGGCTGCTTTATTGTTGCTCCGCTCTGTAGGTGTTGATATGCTTTTGCTTCTTAATCATAGTTAGTTATCCATCCATTAGTTTCAATTTATAGGCAATTATCGAAGTTGGAAAAATGTGTTTTCATTAGTTTGTTTATTTTTTTTGTGCCCCATATGTGACATTGAACTGATCTCTGATGCATAATTTGTTTTAATTGCATGTGGTGTTGACTGCCAACCCTGATCCTCTCTAACGTTTTAATTGACACGGTGTAGTCTCTGTTGCCTGGCTGCACAATCAAGTGAATTTCTTTGATTGTTACTAATGTTAACAAAGGCATATTGAGTAATCAACACTCAGCCAAATGAGAATGTACCTAGAAAAATCCATCACTTTTTTCCCCAGACAAAACTTTTGACTTTGGGAATTAGAATTTTTAGCAACTTCATTAAAAAATAGATTTGTCAATTTGACAGTCTTTGACGTTGGCTTGTCGGAGCAAGTATTCCCAAAGGGCCGGTATGCTAGGGTGCCAATACTTTATTGGCGAGTGGATACGAGCATGTGACATCACCCGAATACCTGTGACGCATTTCCGCTCGTCGTGCTGAGTGTTATGATATATAACACATGTCCATTTTGTAGTAATTTTTTATTTTGGGGAGGGGCTGCAAACTCGATAATGCTCTTCAGCTCACATCACAGCTGCCCATAAACGAGTTAAGAGATCCTGTATCCTTAAATTAACACCAGTGTATAATGCTGATGGAGTTGCATCTGCAACCAATCACTGATCAAGACTGTTTTCCTGCAACCAATCACTGATCAAGACTGTTTTCCTGCAACCAATCACTGATCAAGACTGTTTTCCTGCAACCAATCACTGATCAAGACTGCTTTCCTGCAACCAATCACTGATCAGCACTGTTTGTTCCACCTATAGATTATGCGCCACATCTGCTACACAAGTTCCTGTTAACATGTGGTTACCATAGCAACAGTAACAGCAGAATTACTGGCAGAAAGCTCCTGTTACAGAGAATTAACACCTTCCAATTTGAGATTTCCGCCTTGTTTTGGTGTACAGTTGCAAATAAAAACAGCATTTTTTTATTTAGATGTTATCTTTAATATGTTTAACACATCCTGATCTTTAAATCTGTTCACCATGGTAACTATGCCGAAGAGCGTTCTTTTCTGATCAGCCAATCTGACTCATCCTTGGTCAAGTGGGCGGGGCTTATCGAGTTCAAGGCAATATCTTTGTGGACAAATGTTGTTTTTCCTTATGAAAATAAGGCTGATGTTGAGTTCCTACACTTTATACAGATGTTTACATCATTTTTTTTCTTGTGCTGATCCCACTCCAGTGCACTAGAGGTCGCCAAACTCTCACAAAGTGCTTTAGCTGTCCTCTGTGACTGAAGGCTCTTTTAGGCACTTACAGTAGTGAGTTGAGAGCTGAAGATATCTGCTTTATTTGTTTGTTTTTTTTAAGTGACTGCTCTGTGGAGGAGTTTGAGACACGGACACTTAAGTGTCAGTCATTTTTCAACTGGTATTTTCTCTATTGACGTGCACAGCCTTTTTAGTATTTTTTTATGTAGCAGAGAACATAAACTTAACACACCTCGGCCTATTGTGTATGTGTGGTTCTCAAATAACATGTAAAATGGCTGTCATATCTCTCTCTCTCTCTCTCTCTCTCTCTCTCTCTCTCTCTCTCTCTCTTTCACCCTCTCTTTCACCATCTTTCTCTCACTTAATCTGTCTGTTTTTCACTCTTACTTTGTCTACCCCGCTCTCTTTTTCTCGCTCTTTCTTACTCTCTCACACTCACAATTTGTTTCTTTTTCCGACTAATTCGTTGCCTGTTTTTCTCCACTTTTCCCTGACTGTCTCTTTCATCTCTCTCTCTCTATCTCTGCAGCAGGAGCACTGGTTCGAGAAAGCACTTACGGAAAAGAAAGGATTCGTGATTAAAAAAATGAAGGAAGATGGTGCGTGCCTCTTCAGAGCTGTCGGTATGTAACACATCTCTAACCTGTTAATCGTGTGTGCGTGTGTGTGTGTGTGTGTGAAAGCGTCATCACCTACATGACTCTACTTCCTCCTCACCTTCTTGTGCAAGGCTTTTTTATAAGCATTCATAAGCGGTTATACACACACTCATACACATTACTTTACATCTGGAAGCAACATAGTTTTTTTTTTATGTGGTAGCTCAGTGGTTAAGGTGTTGCACTACTGATCATAGGTTCGAATCCTACGTCCACCAAGCGGCTACTGCTGGGCCCCTGTGCAAGGCCCTTATCCCTCAATTGCTCAGTTGTATAAATTGAAGTATATTCAGCGTCTGTTAAATGGCGTAAATGTAAATCAAGTTTTTTAAGTTCCCCTGAGAGACGCTGCAGTACCGCACACACACACACGATGGCACTGTGGCGCTTCACGTTTCAGGGAAAGTTTCAGTCACTTTCACAGTCCTGCTTTAATCCTGTCAGAAATCCAGCTGCTGTCTATCAAAAGAAACCGAAAGATTTTGAAACAAAATCCGTTTTTCTAAAATAACAATCCGTCCTTTGTTGAACTCTGGTAAACGACTCTGGATGGATTTCCAGCTTCAGCAGTTCAGTGTGATGTAATTAAACATTACTTACCGAATGAATAAGAGTTTTTTTCCCCTTGGCCTTGTTTTCCATATTAAGCTACAAACATGTGGTCACAGTCATCATTACTTCTGCACAGCCCGTTTTTCAGATATGAGTGGAATGATGCGTTTAGGGGTTTTTTGTTTTTGGTGAAACTCACTACTACACACTTTCTGTTTGCCCCAGAATATTTTTCTCAGCTGTCATAGCAAATGAACTGCTATAATTATTCCGCTCTTCTTGTAGTTCACGCTTTCCTCTTTAAATCCTCGCTCAATCCCATCTCTCTCACATGGTTTCTCTTAGTTTAGGTACACAGAGTGCAAAAGTTTGTACATCCTTAGGACAAACAATGGGTGAACGACTGTATTTTAACCAACAGAACATTTTCAAGGGGTTTGGATAATTGTTATTAGACAAAACGCTGGAATAGAGTGTGAGTTCTCGGGAAATACAACAGCAAGGGTCATGCTGTTCCAGAGAAACAATTAACACTGGGTTTCTGTGATGGGTTACCAGGTCAATATTGATTGTTCGGCTGTAAAAGCTCACTAGCTATTTTTTTTGTATACTCCAGAAGATCAGTGCCTCTAGAATTTATTGGTTTGTTTTTATTTATTTATATGTTTATGTATTTATTTTCTTCTTATTATTATTATTATTATTATTATTATTATTATTATTATTATTATTATTATTGTATACTCCAGATGATGTCTCTGTAGGATTTGTAGTCTGTTGTTTGTTTGTTTGTTTTTGTTTTATTCATTTTTTTTGTATACTACAGAAGATCAGAAAAGAAATAAAAATCCAGTTTAATCTAGCAATTTTTCCAATTTACTGCAATTTTTCTGCAGATTTTGTCACAACACACATTCAGCCATAGCGCCTTAACGTTCCCATACACACACACACACACACACGCACACACACACACACACGCACACACACACACACACACACGCATATATTTGTGTGTGTTATGCTACAATAATAATAATGGATAGATAACATGCAACTTCTCCTGTTACAGTCTGTTCTGTCTGGTGGAAAACTTCCTGACTCTTACAAATCACTGACACCGGAGACTCCTTACTGAAATATTATAGAAACATTTACTATATAAACAGTGAAATATTTTTCTCTTTGTCCCCGAAACCAGCCAGCGATTTTGTGCGTTTGTTTGTGAAATACAAGAACACTGTGGTCAGCTCAGAAAAATTCTGAATGCGATGGGAATCTATCTCTCCAGTATGTAAAGCAGGGGATGCTAACTATTGCACTTTACTGTCTACATGAGTCCTGAGTCTGCAGCGGGTTTTTTTTAATGACCTCGGCTCCTCCCGGCCTCTCAGCTGAGGTTAACTGTATTGACCTACATGTCGTCTCTCCGTGTTGCCGAAATTCCCAGCAGGGACGACAGTGTCGCGTTCCTCGATCCAAACCACCGCTTACTGTCTTTCCGTTGTTTCCTGAAGTTCCCTCTGAAATACAGTGAGAGTAAAAAAATGGACATTTTTCTATTCTTCATTTCTGGTAACAGCAGTGTGAATGAGGGTCTCGCTTACCGGTATTACTAACCACAGGTTGTGTGTGTGTGTGTATGTGTCTGTGGTGGGGTTTTCTCGACTTTGAAAGCCCATGTAGGCTTCCATTTCTCAGAATAATACCAGTGTTATTATTATTATTATTATATTTTCTTGCTGGGCTTTACACATATTCAGAATACTCAGAAATTCCCGCAAAGTTTCAGCAAATGAGACTTTCAGAAGGTCAAATTAAACCTCACCACATTATGTATTTGTATCGCTGTCTCTAACTAGAGCACCAACACCAAGTCCTAGCTTGTGTCAGCTGTCTCTGTTCGTTATTTTGCTTTTTATTTAATTATTAACTTTCATTTACTTTTATTAATGGGTCACTTCCTAGGTTCATACAGGGGATGATAAGTGAAGGGAAGGGGCGTGGCCTGACGCGTAAAGACGCCACGGCGAACAAAATCTTACTTTAGAAAATCTTACTGCTGAGAAATTTAGAACAGACGGAATCCGTTTACGAATCATGTTCGTTTCTAATTTATAAAATTTATTACCGCATAAAAATTTGCAGAATCCTTCAGTCGACTTGCCGAAGCTGGCTTTAAACTAACGAGCACCCGATGATGTTAGTTGGTGCGTTAGGGCCTACACGATGTTCCTTAATTATACAGTCATAACAAATGTTACAAACTGTCGCGCACCGCTTTCTTTTCCTCCGTTGCATTTTCTCCGTTGAAATTTTCAAGCCATTTTAAAACAAATCATCTTGGTGATGTGACCGAGGCACTGAGGTCTTCTTTTTCCCCGTGTGTTGGATCGAGATATGTGTCTATAGATAGAAGGCTAGAGTAGTAGATATGTATAGAAATGGAGAAGGACGCGGGATGTAAACGTCTGTGCTCGTACAGCGTGTTCTCGGATACGGCGGCCGGTTTTCTCCGTGCGAAGTCGGAGTCGATTACGTAATGGCGTGCGGACGGCCGGCTCAGACAGCAGCAGCGGTTGATTGTGTACTCAGGTATTTGCATGTCACTTTAAAAGCGAGGTGACATTCAGGTCACTCACGTCAGGATGCCTCGACCTAACCTGAACTACCGGGCAACTCCTGATAAATAAAAGGCTTTAATTGTGATTACAAGCCACATGTTGTTGGGGTTTTTTTTTCCACAGTTACGGTCGTGTTTGTTTAAAGAAGACTGGAAACGATGACGCCGGGCCACCGTCTCGCTTTTAATGCCGTCAGATGGACGTGTCATTCCTTCTCCTGCCTCGGGTTTCTCAGCAGGGTCGTGGATGGTTGTCATTTCATTCTGACTCCTTGACGTTACACACACACACACACACACACACACACAGCTACAGCTACAGCTGTGTGTGTGATAGCGAGAAAGCCCTTGTGTGGTTTCAGTTTTTCTGTCACACTGAAAACCATGTTTGTGGTTTCGGTGCTGGTTTTATTCAGCTCGAGTGCAGGTTCAGGTGTGAAAACGAGCGCCTTTTTAAAGAAACTTCAAGCATGTTATAAGAATCAGGCCTCGTTTAGAAAAAAACCTTCATCCAAAAGCCACTGTAAAGGTTGTTGGGTTGCTGTAAAAGTAGTACACTCTCGGCACACTGTTATGTAAATCGGGTTACCGGTGGAACGTGAACTGGTGTCTCTGAGACGTGGGAAACGGTGTCAGGTGTACAGACCAGCCCTCGCTCCCAGCACTCGCCTTTCAGCTGTGCAACCACGGATCTGCTTTCTTCCCTTTTTTTTTAATGCCTTTACTTCTTTAGCTCGGACTCCGACTCCTCCGTATACGTTTCGTATTCAGCGCCCAAGTAGAAAACAAAAGCGTCCCGTCGGATTATTGAGCATTTTTATGGGTCAAGAATCACCAGTTAATCACAATACAGAGATGCATAAGGATATAAACGCTGAGGCTGGTTTCTCTCCAGTCCACGCCGTAGAGTCGAGTCGTTTACGAAAGGTCACGCGTTCCGGGTGACGAAGCCAAAAATAAGCGAACGAAGGGATGCACGGAACCTCGTCGTTTAAGCCGACGTTAGAGCTTGTGTTCTGTAATTATCTGATATTCACATTATATTTTGTAAGCTTTAAAAAAAGGTATAATTTTGCGTAGTCTGGGAAGCTACACAACAGTGGGACCAACACACCCACCATCCGCTCAGATTTCCATGGGGAAAAAATGCAACAAACGATTAGAAATATTTTTTAATTTTTTTATTTTATGAGTAAAAAGATCGTGATCGGCGTGTCACTGTTCTCATTGCTATATCGCACTTGGCAGAAACGGAACGGAGCGTAATCTCACACCCAGCTTCTAATTTTGAATCATTCATTCATTCATTTTCTACCGCTTATCCAAACTACCTCGGGTCACAGGGAGCCTGAGCCTATCTCGGGTGTCATCGGGCATCGAGGCAGGATACACCCTGGACGGAGTGCCAACCCATCGCAGGGCACACACACACTCTCATTCACTCACACACTCACACACTACAGACAATTTTCCAGAGATGCCAATCAACCTACCATGCATGTCTTTGGACCGGGGGAGGAAACCGGAGTACCCGGAGGAAACCCCCGAGGCACGGGGAGAACATGCAAACTCCACACACACAAGGCGGAGGCGGGAATCGAACCCCCAACCCTGGAGGTGTGAGACGAACGTGCTAACCATTAAGCCACAGTGCCCCCTTTAATTTTGAATCATTTTGATGCAATTAATAATTTAACCTGAAGCAGTAGCTTGGAAGCCGGTGCCAATTAACTCTCAGGACTTAACTGAACTTTATTACTGACCCAGTTCCGGTCAGGTTTATCAGCGTAATCAGCACGACGAGACAGGTTATTTGTTCACTTCCTACACAAACAGGAGGTCAAACAACAATTCCAGCGTTTCCCAGCTCCCAGTCGTAGTGGGCTACGGAATAAAAGTCTTGTCTTTTAGGCCACGCCCACTTCAGGTTTAAATCCCAACACCTCTATTCTGCAGCACTGAACAGATACGGATATTGTCGTGGTGTGATGTGACACACCTGGCGCGTATTTCTCGAAGCTGCTAGTTCACCACATGACTAACGTCGGACCACGAACAATCCGTCCTGTTCAGCCTGCCGTAATGTCCAGCAGCTGCGTGTCAGATGATCTGTAACTCTCAGGAATGTTGTTTGGACCCATCCAGGTGCGTGGGTTTAATTCGCACCCGACGTCCAAGCACCTGTTCCTAATCGGCCGGCATCAGTTACACGACGCGTTAAAATTACAGCCTTACAGATGCGTCCTAGTTATCGCCGCTGTAATCGGATGTCTTTTATCCCCCCAGATTCCCGCTAACACACGTTTTCCAACACCGTGTCCTGAACTCCTTTACCTTCGATCCGATCCGTGAATTTAAGTATCGGCTTCATCCCACCAATCCTGCCAGGCACATGGTGGGATATCAGATAGAAATCAGACAGACTTTCACTTAGGGCTGAAGTTACGGAAAAGAACTTAATCCATATATATAACTGCACGGTCAGCGTCTTTAACGGAGAAACGCTACACAAGTTTGTTTTGAGGTGTTTTTTTTTTTCTTTCTTTTTCATTTGTAATTAAACACTTTGATGTTCTTCAGTAATGGAACAGTGAGCAGGAACAGGATCTGCCAGCCGGGCATTTCTGCTCTAAAGCCTCTCAGCTTCCCAGCAGGACTCAGCACAATGGCATGCAAACCTCTGTGTGTGTGTGTGTGTGTGTGTGTGTGTGTGTGTGTGTGTGTGTGTGTGTGTGTGTGTGTGTGTGTGTGTGTGTGTGTGTGTGTGTGGTGGTCGTCGTGTCCATCACAAGTAGTTCTTCACTTTCAGCAGCCAGACGTTCTGTTTCTGATAGAGGTTTTGTAAACAGGATTGAAATGTGCTGAGCTTCGGAAGCGCTACTAGTTCACGGTCAGACGATGGGGTATTTGCATACACGTACACTCGCTGGCCACTTTATTAGGAACTCCAGATCCAGGTCACGAGCTTCTGTTAATGTTCACGTCAAACATGAGACTTAAAAAGGAAAAAAAAAAAAGTCAGATCGCTGTGTTTCAGTATTTTCATATACAAAAAGAAAAAAACATTTTCTGTGGCCGGAAACCTGCAGCGTGTTGACGATGGGTTCCAGCCGCTCGGGAAGGATAAAGTAGCTCGTCTCAGCAATCTCTATAACTGCAGTGAGCTGAAAAGCATCTCGACACACACATAACATGGAACCTCGAGGTGGACAAGCTATTTTTTTCCCCCCTGTCTGTATGATCAGGAACAGAGTCACCCAAAAGGTCCGGGAAGTCGTCGTGGCCTAATGGTTAGAGAGTCTGACTCCTAACCCTAAGGTTGTGGGTTCAAGTCTCGGTCCGGCCACCTTGTCTTGACACCCCACTGCCCACTGCTCCGGGTGTGTGTTCACGGTGTGTGTGTGTGTGTGTTCACTGCTGTGTGTGTGCACTTTGGATGGGTTAAATACAGAGAACAAATTCTGAGTATGGGTCACCGTAAGCCGTACGTCACTTCACTTTTTCACTTTCAAACTCGAGAGAAAAAAACTCATCCCACGTACGACGGTTTAACCCGCTTACACGAAACCGAGAATTCCGAATAAATCCAAACACTGCATTTAACCAGAATTGTGTGTTTATTGGTCAGTGTCCTTTCACTTTATTGTGGGATTTATTTATTTATTTGTTTGTTTGTTTGTTGCTAATGCAGGATTGTGGAGGACAAATCATTTCTACACAGATTTTCCTGCTCCATCTTCCAAATTGTCCTCAAATCTTTCCTCTAACCAGATGTGAAAACTCCCCCCCCCCCCCCCCCCGTCCAGGATTTAAGGAGATGTTTTAATGTTTATTTTCCAAAATCACCCTAGAACATAAAAGCTCTTCCGACAAAGCTTTTTTTTTTTCTCAATCCGCTTTTATTTTGCGGTTAAAAAAAAAAAATCACTTTTTTTTCTTCTTCTTCGTAACGATCGTAAACGTCGGCCGTACGTTTTCCCCAGGAACATATAGCAGCCGCCAGGTCATGGAATTTCAAGGGACTTTTCTTCTTCTTCCTCTTTAGATGAAATCAGCAGCGTGTTTATTTCCTTCTGAGAACCCGGCGCAGGCTCAATCGCACTCCGCTCACCTGGGTCTCGGGTATGACAGGAATGTAGAACGACGCCCGACAGGAGTTTGTGGCTTGACCCGGCTCGAGATCATGTCACTTAGTCATTCTCTCTCACACACACACACGCACGCACACACACTCCAGACTTGTATGAAAATTTCCATCGTATGCAAACAACATTCCACGAGACACATTCCACTCAGTCTGTTTTGACGCGAGGGCAGATGCCGTGACCTGGTGTGTAAGTGTAGAAGCGAGGAGGAGGAGGAGGAGGAGATAGAGGCTGGTGTTCGACTTTTATCTTCTTCACTCCAGCCGCGATTCGTTTGTCGTCGGAAGCGTAGAATTCCTTTGAAGTAGAAGCGGGGTTTGTAATTCCCACCGGCAGAGTTCCCAAACTCCTCCCAGCTCAAATACCATCCTATGTACCATCATCACAACGTGAGCTTCATACTTCACAAGAAGAAAGAGTAGCTCCAAACACATTTGTTTGGGTTTTGTCGTTTTACTACCTCCAAACACAGGATTGAAGTAAACGTCGCTTTAATTATCCCGCGTTTTTTGAATAAAGGGTTATTCTAAACCCTCCGTGTGTACAGTATAAGTAGGATATATTACTCAAAAACATCTTTTTATGACGTCATCTGTAAAGACGTGTAAACCGACACGGAGACACGAGCTCGGTGAATAAATCAAATGAAAGATGTTACGTTGTCGTGTTAAACATTCAGAACGGTTCGGAGTCCCGGACGTCCCGACGGGAGCTAGCGAACCAGAGACCCGTTTTTAAAGTCCGTCTCAGGGGATCTGATCTCAAGCGAGCTCTCTAGCTGTTTGCGTCCCACATTTTCATACTCAAATGCGTCTCTTCGTGAATGACGTACTTCACTCCTTTGTTGTCACGAGTCAAAGGTTTGTAGTAAAGCACCTCATTTTCTCCGGTACACTTATTTAAGTAGCTTCGTACCCGAAGTATACAAATGAGAGAGTTTAAATGCGGTCACCTTTTTGCTTCTTAGGCTTTAAACACGTCGAGTTGTTTAATCGCAGCGTATCGACATCATAAGAGAAAACATTTCAAACGAAGCTCTTAGGCTTCGAGATCATTTGTGCTGCCTTTTTTTTTCTCCCCTTTTATGCCACAACAGTGTGACAAAGTACAAGTTGTTTGGTTTTGTTTTGTTTTATTTAATTGTTTCATTGCAGAATGGCTCGTCATAGTTTTTTATGCATTAATATACGTCGTGGGACGTCCCGGAATCAAGTTACTTCTCGAGATCTTTCTACAGAAGACTTCCCTTTGCTGTTAAACTTTGTGTACTTGCACATTCTGCTTTAGACGTTCACCCGTTCGAACCGTAACTATCGCAAACGTTGATGAATCGAACCCAGTCAGGTGGGGAATTCCGCAGCGCTGCGGTGTAACACGACATCTGAGTGTTTTTAACTAACTACGATTCTGTGGAACGACTAACGGATGGCTTGTTTTTTTCTTGTAATACGTACTAATGAAACTCGAGCTCGCTTAGTCAGACGTTTGAGATTTTCTCCGCGTCTCGCCACCATCATGTACGTGGCCCTGTTTCCTTCTGAAGAACTTTCCGAGTGTTCGAGCGACAGGAAAAAGGTGCTTTTGTGTACTTTTACACCTGTGTTTAACGCCAGGTGTCGCATTATTAACCCCTTATACTAAGGGATGTTAACAGATACTGTCGTGTTTGTTCCTGTAACGAAATCACGAACCTACTGCACAGCGCTACTACGGGAGATTAGTAATATGGCTCAGAACACGTTTAGTTATTTGTCATTATTTATATCCTGGAATGACGTAGCCGATAACGAGGAATCGTCACGGCCGGAATTCACGTAAAAGATTTAGGCCACACCCACTCCAGATTTAGATGCAGGTACCGGGACGGATGTTTGAGCTCGGACGATCGGACCTGGCTTGGACGATCTGTCAGCGCAAACCAGACACAGAGCAAAGTTTCAAGCCGTGAAATTCCTCAATTGCCCACATCACCGTATTGATCTGTTCACACAAGGCAGAGCATGACACCACGAGATTGATAACAGCTTCACTCGTGCGAGTCGCACGCTGCGGCCTGTGCCACGTCAGAGATAAGGGTGGAATCCGTCGACACGCCGGCGCTGCATAACATTCCTCGCTCCGACGCACTCGATCACGCTCGCCGACAAAGTAGCAAGTCGTCCTCAGGTGAAGACAAGACGAGGAAACGATGCAGGCTCATATCAGTCATGTCAACAAGAGCGTGTAACGTAAAGAATAAAGCACTGGAGGTGTACAATTTTGTCTCTAGTGTCTTTGGACAGCTCTTTGGTCTTGGCCATGTTAGTAGTTGGATTCTTACTGATCGTATGGGGTGGACAGGTGTCTTTATTCAGCTAACGACCTCAAACCGGTGCATCTAATTTAGGATAATAAATGGAGTGGAGGTGGACATTTTAAAGGCAGACTAACAGGACTTTGAGGGTCGGAATTCTAGCTGATAGATAGGTGTTCAAATACTTATCTGCAGCTGTATCATACAAATAAATAGTTAAAAAAATCATATATTGTGATTTACGGATTATTTTTGTTTGGATTATGTCTCTCACAGTGGACATGCACCTACGATGACAATTTCAGACCCCTCCATGATTTCCAAGTGGGAGAACTTGCATAATTTGCAGGGTGTTCAAATCCTTCTTTTCCTCACTGTGTATATATATATATATATCTCCTCATGCTACTTTTACACCTGTGCCGGTTGTGTCTTCACTGGAAATACCTTGACTCTCGTTTCCGGTCAGCCATTCTGGTTGCCATGGTTTCACATCCACATCACAGCTGTATGGTTGGACAAACAAAAGTGCTTCTACCGAATGCATGCAAATCCACCCATTTGACTGCAAACAAGGTGTTTTTCCGCTGGAAATGAGAGGTTTGGCCAGTTTTTAGCACAAATCTAACATATTCCTGCTGGAAACATGGAGAGAGAAATCTCCTGCCAGCACCTTACAGGAGCAAGATCCATTTTTACTAAAGCACACTAGCAAACATCAAATTACATATAAAATAAATAAATAAAATTATATCAGTGCTTTTGTTTTTTAATAATAATAATAATAATAATAATAAATAATAATAAAAAAAGGAAATTAAAAAGGCTGTGGGTGTGGCTAAAACACCTGCACTCTGTAAATGGGGCATCTGCATACTGCTGGAGTGTGGATTATATCTCAGTGTGTGTGGCTATATCAAAGGGTGTGGCTAAAACACCTGCACTCAGTAATTGGGGGCATCCATATGCTTATATTTGGTGTGTTTGTATACAGTGGGTGTGGCTATATCAGTGGGTGTGGCTAAAACACCCGAATTCAGTAATTGGGGGCATCCATATGCTTATTTGGTGTGTTTGTATACAGTGGGTGTGGCTAAAACGCCTGCACTCAGTAATTGGGGGCATCCATATGCTTATATATGGTGTGTTTGTATACAGTGGGTGTGGCTATATCAGTGGGTGTGGCTAAAACACCTGCACTCAGTAATTGGGGGCATCCAAGTACTGGTGGTGTGTGACTCTATAGAATGGGTATGGTGATAGCAGTGGGTGTGGCTATATCAGTGGGTGTGGCCAAAACACCTGCACTCAGTAATTGGGGGCATCCATGTACTGGTGGTGTGTGACTCTATAGAATGGGTATGGTGATGGCAGTGGGTGTGTCTATATCAGTGGGTGTGGCTAAAACACCTGCACTCAATAATTAGGAGCAGCGTTCATATACTGACATGTGTATGTATGTCTGTAGCAGTGGGTGTGGTTAAAACTACTAAGAGCAGCACAGACATGGTTATATACTTTGTGTGAGTGTGTGTGTGTGTGTGTGTGTGTAGTGTTCATGCCAAATGCTGCTTGAAGACAAGCTGATCAACCTGTTTAGAGAACATTAAGTCGTCACGTTACGCTGAAGGCCTTTCCGAGCAGCGTTTACCCGAAACCTGCGACGTGTTCTGTGTCTGTCCTTTTCAGTGCAGACGGCTCTGAATATCGTGATCTAGAAGTCTGCTCCCTTTGTCCGCTTTAGTCTGGACTCTTGAACTTTTGCACATTATTATTTTTACTCATCGTTGTGAAAGCTCTAGTGACGAACGTACCAAATGAAAGGTTTGACTTTTTACCTAGACAGCAACCCGAGGCAATTAACACAGCTTTGTTTGCCTAATTAAGCAAGATGTCACAGCGAAGGTTTTTTATTATTATTATTATTATTATTATTATTATTATTATTATTGGTCACTATTATCGCTAATTATTAGTGGTTCCTTTTTCAGTAGAAAGTGCAGGTTTATATGAATGAGGAGGAAACTAATTATTTGGCATGAGGAAGCTGTGGTAAAAGTATTAAAACTGAAACACTTCCATACCTGTTCTTCCTTTTAACAACATTCATCATAATGACGTTATTTAACACCACGGACGTTTTTAGAATGATTAGCAGTGAGAAACACCTGAGAAACATCTCTCTGATTTATTTTATGTTGGTGTGAGGAGAAAAATCTCGGATGAATGTGTGCTGACTGACTGCACTGTGTGTGTGTGTGTGTGTGTGTGTGTGTGTGTGTGTGTGTGTGTGTGTGTGTGGTTACCTCCTGCTCTGTCCAGTCTGAGCTGGAGAAGTCCACTCCGGTGTTATCAGAGGTTGTTGGAACCTGAGGCTCCGTATGGCGATGTGGGTCAGAGAACGTGACCTCTGACCTCAAGAGCTGAACTTCTGACTGCACCATGACAACACAGCCTCACACTTTGATGTAACACACACAGAACGTGCGCGTGCACACACACACACACGCACACACACCCTGTCTTTACAGTAAAGACCTCCAGAAGAAGTCGTCTTCGGCATTAGCGCTGGTATTGTTGCTAGCGGTAACGGGGATTAGTGTTTTATTCAAACCGCTCGACGTTCTACATCTCCGAGACAAACGATCGGACGTGCGTGATGAGTTGTGTGTAGAGGTTGTGTGTATATTCAAGGTCTTAACAGTGAAGGTGTTGTAATGTGTTTATACTTAGGGAACTGTTTAGTCCTGATTTAAAACAGTTCCTCTGTGTTGTGTAAGGAATCAAACGCAGCGTGGTGTTCTGTTACTCTGAACTCATGTTTTTTTTTTGTTTGTTTTTCACTTTTTCCATTTTGCATTTTTTCCCCTCTTGATTTTTTTTTATAATTCATTCTTGCTTTATTTCTTTCTGACTCTTTTTGACGTCTCGTCTTATTTCTGTTCCTTATTATTAATTCGTTTTTCTTCTTTGTACGCTGACAGGGATTTTCCTTTCATTTGGTTCATTATGTTTCTTTTCCCTGTTTTCTTTCTTTCATTCATTCATTCATTTTCTACCGCTTATCCGAACTTCTCGGGTCACGGGGAGCCTGTGCCTATCTCAGGTGTCATCGGGCATCGAGGCAGGATACACCCTGGATGGAGTGCCAACCCATCACAGGGCACACACACACTCTCTCATTCACTCACACACTACGAACAATTTTCCAGAGATGCCAATCAACCTACCATGCATGTCTTTGGACCGGGGGAGGAAACCAGAGTACCCGGAGGAAACCCCCGAGGCATGGGGAGATCATGCAAACTCCACACACACACACAAGGTGGAGGCGGGAATCGAACTCCCAACCCTGGAGGTGTGAGGCGAACGCGCTAACCACTAAGCCATCGTGCCCCCCGTTTTCTTTCTGTCTTTCTTGTTTATTCTGGTTTTATTTATTTTATTTTATTTTATTCGTTAGTGTGAGGTAACCTGTTACCTGATAACCTTTTAATTTTTCGTCATCGATTTCCAAATTTAATTTGGCTTTTTCTTTTATTTATGCATGAATTTATTTAAAAAAAAAAAAAACACTCAAGTCAATCTTTCATTCTGAATATTTTTCCCCATGTTACACTTTTTAATTCTTTATTTCTGGCTGAAAACTGGAGACTCCTTCCATAAAAAAGCTACGCAAAACCGTATCAGTTACATAAACGTGCTGCTGAGAATTAATGAGCGTTAGCGATTAGTGTAATGATTCTTATAATTAATACATTATGAATCTAAATAATTGTTGACTGAAGATTTCTCCTGCATGAACAGAACACATATTTAAGGTGATTTCTTCTAATCCGATGCGACGAAAACTTCTCCGAACTCTTATCTGGTTTTCTCCGTATCTCTCCACACCCCGCGTTCTGACACCTGAATGAGCTTCTGAGCGTCACACGTGGTGTTCAGATCAACGGCGTGTTCTCGTAAAGAAGAGCCCTTTTTACGGTGCCCTGACGTGGCCCAGACCCCTGTTCCGAAGTGATAAATCTTATCGTAGGCACGCAGGTCTGAAGGGGGCGGGCGTGTGCGACACAGCCTAGTAAGTACACCAGTACACTACGCCGGAGCCCCGCCCCTTTCTTAGAAGGGTGCACGGTGGTTAGCAGCACGATGCTATCATCAATGAAGACGCGCTTGTGGTTCCTGTTTCTGCTAATTTGGACTTGGCCTCTTGGCTTCCTTTCCAATGAAGCTTATCTGGCAGTGTATACGTGTCACCCATCGCGTTCTTCCCTTTTTAGTTCAGCTTTCTCATCTTTGGTCACCCATGTTAGTAAAAGGTCATCTCGAGCTTTGCGCAAGGAACCTACACAGCTTCATGTGCATGTACTGAACTTCAGAAATGTTGCTGCTACACACTTAATATGTTTCAGATTAAATCTTTCGGTTTGGTTTCGAGATTTTGGTGCCGACACAGTTACTGATTCTTAGAACCATGTCGATATGACAGAGGAAATCCTGAACCTAACGTATGAGCTCCTGGAAAATAGCCTTGCTTGTGCCTCACAGGTTATGCTTAATGTCCCAGAATGCAGTGCAGCTATAAGGCGCAGTAGTGTTGAAGGTTTGGGTGTGAAGCTGTTTGAGCAGAGGATACGGACGAGGAGGTGAGGGAGGTAGAAAGAATAAAGCACTAAAGCACCGCCGCATCGCTTTGTTTAGGGAGATGAGGAATGAGTGTTGAGGATAAAGACAGAATCTGCACAAAAATGAACATGGACTAACAGGAATAAATGTAGCTTGACCTTTGTGTGTGCGAGAGAGGGTGAAAGAAGGTGTGTGTGTGTGTGTGTGTGTGTGTGTGTGTGTGTGTGTGTGTGTGTGTGTGTGTGTGTGTGTGTAAGTGTCTCCTGGTGAATTTCCACCAACTGGGTCATACAGAGAAAGAAAATTTCAGAGCCAGCATCATGTACATTTTTCTCTCTTTCTCTCTAACACTCTCTCTCTCTCTCTCTCTCTCTCTCTCTCTCACACACACACACACACACACACACACACACACACACACACACACACACACACAGATATGTGCTAACACACAGTGTCTGCATTTTCTTTTTGTTTTACTGAACTCTTCTGATTCTCTGCTGCTGTGAAGTTTTAATGTTTTCTGTTGGAAATCTCCTCTTGGTTCCCCCTGACGCTTCGGGCTCCACGCAGCGTCTCTAACAACCATGAGGCTCTCTGGGTTCATGATTTGTAAGTCAAATTGAGGTCGAAATTGGGAAAGAACAAAGGCAGGTGTTTATGATCACAGATGAGTCAGATTCATGTAAATGTCTCTCTGTGCAGAGAGGGAGGGATGGAGGGGGTGTCCCTACTTTAACCAAACATCATCCGCTGCTCTGCTCCAGCTCAATTGATCCACACACACACGCGCACACACACCTCAGTGTCATGAATGGAAACACCGAGCGCCAAAATACCCGTCTCCAGACCTGACCGGGAAGTGAAAGAAGTCAGAAATTCCACGCTGCCCTACGTCACACATTTGATGAATCTACCTGTGAACTAACTGCCCTCGTTCTTGCCCCAGTCACACACCTGTCACATTGTACTTCCTTTGCCCTGGTGATGAATTTCCTGAACTTTTTCTGCTTGACGTGCTCGAAACCACATCAACAATGTAGAGAAATACTGATCTTTTGCCTTTCAGCAAAAATTTCTGTTTGTTGAATTTTAAATCGAACAAAGGCGTCGAGTCATTTTCCACATCAGCAGCTCAGACGGCAGCAGTTCACTTTACCTCGACTCCGCAACTCCTTTATACGAAAATAAGAACATGAACACATTCACAAAACACTGGAGATTTATTTCCGTGCGTGTTTCTCACCGCGAGGAGTTTTCACCGATTCAAGTCATTTTCCACTCAAAAGAAGAACAACAAAATCTGCAAATTTGCATCGCACGTTAAAAAAAAATTGCTGCTGCAAGATCAAGCATTTTTAACCGCAACAATCACAAAAAAATAATTCTGGAATAACTGAAAAAAGCAAAGATATTTGTAGATTTTCCGCATAACAATGTGTTACGTTGCGCAACAATAAACGGATAAGACTTATGAAGGCTTTTGTATTTAATAAACTTTGTAAGGATTATTTAACATGCTGTGGTGTGAGAACAATAAAACCCTGCATGGTGATCTCAGTCACAACGCCGCTGTAACGTTAACACATCCACCGTGGGGTTGATTCTTTTCCTGAAACTGAAAGGTTTTATTCCTTATTTAAACCAAGGCACTGCCTCAGTTATGAGAGACTTTTTTTTCTCTACTTAGCAACATAAAAGATGATTATTTCTACTGTGTGGCAGTGATGGGGGGAGTGAGGGAGAGTGTGGTAGTGAGTAAGGTAGAGGGGGGGATTGAGAGTGAGGTAGTGAATGAGGAAGGTAGTGAGGGAGAGTGAGAGAGTGAATGAGTGAGGTGAAGGGGTATTGTGAGTGAGGGAGAGTGAGGTAGTGAGTGAGGGAGAGGGGATTGAGAGTGAGTGAGGTAGTGAATGAGGGAGAGTGAGGTAGAGGGAGAGTGAGGTAGTGAATGAGGGAGAGTGAGGTAGTGAATGAGGGAGAGTGAGGTAGTGGATGAGAGAGAGTGAGGTAGTGGATGAGAGAGAGTGAGGTAGTGGATGAGAGAGAGTGAGGTAGTGGATGAGAGAGAGTGAGGTAGTGGATGAGAGAGAGTGAGGTAGTGAATGAGGGAGAGTGAGGTAGTGAATGAGGGAGAGTAAGGTAGTGAATGAGGGAGAGTGAGGTAGAGGGGGATTGAGAGTGAGTGAGGGAGCGTAAGGTAGTTAGTGAGGGAGAGTGAGGTAATTAGTGAGGTAGAGTGAGGTAGTTAGTGAGGTAGAGGGTGATTGAGAGTGAGGGAGGGAGAGAGGTAGGGGGGGATTGGGAGTGAGGTAGGGAGTAGGTAGGACTTCTGTCATAAACAAGGTCACCTTTCCACCACATCAGTCTCAACTCACGCTTTTTGTTTTTTGTGCCATACTGTGTGTGGACATATTTGTGGACCGTGTACACACTGCAGACATGTGTAGTACAATCCAGACAGACTACATACATCCTCCATGTCAGCGTGGTCATGTGACCTACGGTGTCATTACACCCACAAAAAAAAAATTTAGCTAATATTTCGTTAGAAAACTTCAAGATTTTTTGTGCCATATTTCTGCAGATTTTGTGAAGACGATGTGTAATAATAATTCTGAAGCACGTTGTGTTTATGCTTATGTACGTGTTTTATCATTGTCAGTGGGTGAATTTTATTTATATATATAAAATATAAATTCACACATTTTCACCACAAACTCACACCAGATTATTTTTTTTACATTTCGACATCCCTTGACTGGAATGACTAAAAATAGCAGAATAAAAATAAATTCCACAAGTAAACGGAAACCCCACGATCGCGTCAGTGTCAAAGTTTAAAAAAGAGCCAAAAATTAATTTTTACATATATTATGCGAATTTTTTTTGGAGGTGGATTATGAACAGCAGCATCCGCTTCCCCAGTGTCACAAGAAAACTAGGCTGATACCACGAAAGAGGAAATTGACTCAGAGATTCTGAGAATGTCTGCGGTCAGGGGTCATGTGACTTGCCGGAACGTTCTCCAACTCATTTGCATATGGCCACATCGGGGGAAGAGGCGGGAACCATCGGGCCCGTTTGTTTACAATCTACGCTTCAGCTTGCTTCTTTTTTTACTCATGCACCAGCGAGATTTGCAGCGATAAAGCCCACCGAAACTGACACTCATGCAAAGAGTCATGTAGCATCGCAGTCATGCATTGGTGCAAGAGTGCTAAATAAAGGTGTGCAGATAAAAAAAAAAAAAAATTTACCCTTGTTGATGTTGTGCTATTAAGGGTCGATCAGTTCATTCTTTTCTTTTCTTTTTTTTTTGGTCCTAGATTGTTCCTCTTTTTTTATTGTTAAGTTACTAAGTTTTTATTGAATTGTTCATTTTTATTTATTTTTTTTTGTTTTGAATTTTATCTCTAATTTTAAAGAAAAAACTTCATTTGGATCTTTAAAAGCACCTCAAGGCTTCTTTGCATAATTAAGAGCTTCCCAGTTGGGCGCTGCCTGGAGTCACTATAGAAAACTCTAGAATTAGGAGCCACTTGGTAACTTTTGCTAATTTCTGCAAGTCCCTGTGAAAGAAATTTGGAAAATGATTTTGGTACAGGTTTTACTCCAAATTGTGTGTTTTTTCTTTTACTTTTATTTTTAAAAATTAACTTATTCTAATTTTTAAGCAGATTATTTCCAGGTCAAATTGTTGTTCAGTTTGTGTCCAATCGGATGCCTTCTAGAAAAGATCCGTCCCTTCACCTGAGTTACAAACTGGCTGACTGTTGGGACTCTTTTTGGCATCAACCCTGGTGTGTTTGTGTAGCTGTGGTTAAAGCTTCCTGCATGTTGTCATGTGATGGTGCTTAGACTTTCAGGGTTTGTTGCGTCTCTGCATTTCTTCCCTCTCTAAAGTCTTGGCTCATCTGTCACTACAGCCATCTCAATATCAGGATAGTTAAGCACAAGACGGCTGCAGTCAACAACCCACGCTAGTCACTAGTTAACAATGAAAGTTGTTTGGCCAAAAAAAAAAACAATTGCGGAGGAAGAGATTGTCCTGCGATGCAGAAACTTCACTTTACTATACACCTAATTTTTGGGTATTTCAGTCACACCCTTCTACCTGCGCTATCCTCAACTTCCTGTTTTCAAAGGAAACAAAAGTCGAAGGACAAAATCAGTTCATACATAAGTATTTTATGAGCACTTTCAGGGTTCTCCAGAAACATCCTTAAGCATGCTAGATGGAAGCGTTTCCAGGGTTTCCCGCAGAAAATTTTTTAGTTAAGGCGGTGGGGTTGGGCGGGTGGGCGGGGCTTCTTTGTGAGATAGACCACAGACTCTGTACTACATTTAGCAATTATTAAACACAGGCATGTGCAACCTAGCTAGCGGGTGAAGAACTCAAACAACAAAATCACCAGCTAGCTAACTTTAAATTTGCAACAACTAATACAATAACAGGCTTAAATAAACCCAAAACATGAGTCCACTTACAGTTCTCACGGACACGCGTTTTATCAACTGGCTAGTTATCCTCCAGACAGTGACGGACCACGTCTTTCTCTCATTTGGGCTGTGTGGCGCGCGTGCGTGTCCGCTCGCGGTGTGAAGCGCATCCGTGCTATTCTCCGAGATGCACTTGACGATCTTTTGTGCAGCGGAATTTTTTATTTTTTTTTGGATGACCTAGTTAAGGCGGTAGGGTTTCCCAGCTTAACACGCCTCAAACATTTTCCCGGCTATCAATTTGTGATTTGTACTGAACTTGTTGATTATTGTGCGTGTTTCTTCGCAGCTGATCAAGTTTACGGAGACCAAGACATGCACGAAGTCGTTCGCAAACACTGCATGGACTACTTGGTGAGATTTATTTATTTATTTGTTTGTTTGTTTGTTTATTGCAATATTCTTGCAAGTTGTTTCGACCCACGATGCAGAAAACTGTAAAAAAAAAAAGAAAAGAAAGACATTCTGCTTTCTAAATCCTCAGATGAAGAACGCAGACTATTTCTCAAACTACGTGACGGAAGACTTCACCACATACATCAACAGGAAAAGAAAAAACAACTGTCACGGGAACCACATTGAGATGCAGGCCATGGCGGAGATGTACAACCGACCGGTGGAGGTGTACCAGAACGGCACAGGTGAGGACGCTCCTGACACGAAGGTCATGAAGGAAACCCTTTATAAATACAGCCAAGGACAAAGGTTGCTGTGAATTCTGTCCTAATAAAGAAGGAATTTAGGCTAAAAGCTTTCCACTAGATGTCGGAGCGTAGCCATAGAGGTTTGTTTTCATTTAGCTCCAAGAGCATTAGTGAAATCAGACACTGATGTTGGGATGGTGAGGAGACTCCAGTTCCAGTTCATACCAACAGTGTTCAGTGGGGTTGAGTCAGTTAGAATCAGGGGCTTCAACCTGGTCTTCTCCTCCACACCATGTCTTCATGGAGCTCATGGGGCTTTGTAAGACATTCTATACAATTGTGAGCTTCCAGGTTGGCCATATTGTGTATCCAACAGCCAGGTTGCTACACTACACTAGACCATCCCACCTATATGTGGTTCTTCACCGGAATGTTGCCTCAAAGACATTCTGGACGTTTGTCTTCTATCAACTTTGTTTCAACAGTTTGAGAAGATCCACATACAAGTGTGGTGCTCAGGTGTCAACAAACTTTATCTCTAATCGTTGATGTTGTATGAGTGAAGATATAAATAGAGAAGCACATGCCGAGACTCTTGACGAGTTTGACATCTCGGTGCTAATGGCACAAAATTAACAATCTTTATGATACTTATCTGCTGCAGGTATACTGAGAATGACTGATCTCTCTCTCTCTCTTTCTCTCTTTTTTTTTTTTTTTTTTTTTTTTTTTCCACTTTCCCTTTTGAGTCTTACCTGATTTTGTGATCTCCAGTTTCTAAATAACAGGAAACCACAGGGCTTTTCCCCTAATATAAGGGGAAAATATATCTTTCTAATAATTTTATTTTATGTGGGTTTTTTCCCCCAGAACCAATCAACACGTTCCATGGGATCCACCAAAACAACGACGAACCAATCAGAGTTAGTTACCATCGGAACATTCACTACAATTCAGTGGTGAACCCTAATAAAGCCACGATTGGTGTGGGACTCGGCCTTCCCGCCTTTAAACCTGGGGTAAGTGCGAATGTCGGCGAATGACGGAATGTTTGAGCTTAACGAGGCGGGATATCATTCTTTTTCTGTTAGCTACAAACGTGACCGCTCTAATATAAATATATTTAAAAAAGTCAAAGTAATAAATCGACACTTCATAAAGTGTTGAAAAAGGGATCGTATGCTGAGCTCAGGGATAGGGATACCTTCCTGATTTTCCGATTAGGAATTTCAGGTTAAGGGGATGTGTGCGCACGCACGTGTGTGTTTGTATGTGTGTGTGTGTGTGTGTGTGTCAGTATGAGGAAGAGGACAGACAGATCTTTCAGATGTTTGTGTTCCTACACCCTGTGATGCAGCAGAGGAAGCACATGGAGCCTTCAGTCTCACTGCTAGAAAGATGAGAGGAAACTGGAATAAGACCAGACCCACAGTGGCAGAAGATAGGCCTTTCTTCTGCCTTTCTGACACACCGAGTCGTGTTTAAACAGAAGCTCTGGTTAGATTCCAGCTCACTTGTTTGAATATAAACACATCAAACAATTGACAGATCATTCTGTAGGCAAATGAGGAACAAAGATAACACTAAAAAGAAAACAAACACGGCCTTTAGCATCAGCAGACGTGGTCAGGGGATCTGATGGTGATGATGATGTTTTTTTGTTGTTGTTTTTTAGACATGACATTACAGTTATTTAAACTTACATTTTAGTTATTTGTTACAATTCTTTCACCGGTCTAATTACTTATAAACACAAATCCTAGCTCAATTTGAAATGTCAAAACAATTTTTCTAGTCCAATAATTAAATCCTAACCCTATGAACGAACCACTTCTATCTGTTTCTCTCTCTCACACACACACACACACACACACACACACTCTCACTCTCTCACACTCTCTCTCCCTATCTCTGAGAGATAATAGAGGTGAGATGATGGCTAGATTCCAAAAGCACTTCTCTTTCACTTCCAGGTTCACACGGCTTGCTTTTTGTTTTGATCGTTTTGAAGCGAGCAGCACAGATGCAGATTATTTACTCACAGCTGTGGGCGATCAAAAAGCAGACCCACAGACCACTTCCTGTCTATTTAATCTCAGCTGAGATCGATAAAGTAATCTCGGTAGCGGGTTATACATGTGTTTTATTGATCAGGTTCTCCTGGCGTCATGACAAACCCCGCCTGGAGAACGGCTTGGAAAGACGAGGTGTTAATCAGAGCTACGGAGATCAGATCTTCAACAAGACGATGAGATCAGATCTTATGGAGCGATACCCGAACTGTAGCATCATCTGAATTCTGAACACGTCTGGGATCGTATTATTTACCATACGTGCTTTTTGACTTGCTCGTGATCTGCTTGGGTCTTTAGTGTGTTTAGTGCGAGACGTGTGGAATCGAACGTGAAATTAAACCTCTTTACATAATCAGGATTCAGACGTCATCAGTGGTTTAAACTGAACTCCATGCTCTAGTACTTTGATACTCGTTTTGAGAAAAAGAAAAGAAACAAAACAGACCCCAGTGTGACCTATCTAAGGGATTGATTTAAACCCACCTTGGGTTACGTGTACTCGCTCACGCTCTCTGCTTTCTTACTTAACTTTACTGACACACACATCGGACACAACAGTGCTCGCTCAGCTCGCACGCGTGTGTGTGTGTGTGTGTGGCATCCGTGCGTCACTGTGTACCATACAGCCAGAGACATGTTGTCCAAACTTTTATAAATTAGCACAAAACAGCAAAATGATCAATCCTGATGTTCAAAAGTTCAAAACACTGCCTTCAACTTCAGTCATAACTGAATGCTAGCTAGCTATTTATTTGTTTGTTTGTTTATTGCAGTCATTATTCAGATATTTATAATTACGGACAATATTTAGTATTTACACATGTTTGAATATTGGGGTCTAAACTTTTTACTAATATTAAATCATAAAATATTAAAACAAAATAATTAAAATCGCACAATTCAAGCTTAGCGTTTTAAGTCGTTTTTTTAGTTCACTTCTTTATTTTCGTTGTTTTCTTCATTTTACTTTTTGTACACTTACTGTCTTTGAATAAAAAAAATTTAATTATAATTATTATATATATAATTATATATTCAAGGATTTCTTAGAGTTTCTGTGGGGTTTTTGGACAAAGATCCTTGGTTTTGCAGCGGCTTGTTTCGAAATAGATTTTTGTTTTAGTTTTTTGCAGAAAACCGTTTTAATTTAAACTCCTACCAGTGATGATGCGTATGTAAATACTTTGTACGGAAGCTGCACTCGTGAATACTCAATACTCGTGAACCAAAGATGGCCGACTGCATGTCGTGATGTCACAGCTGACAAAACTGAGGCCCAAAACTGGAAAATCTGCTGTAATTTAGAATAATTTCAAGCTCCACAGAATATCACTGAATTTGCTTGATTTTGTCGTCTTTTCTACCAAAATGCCGAAATCCCAAAGAAACTGAAAATGTAAGTGCATTTTATATTTAACCAACAGATTTATCCAATTGAGGGTGAAAAAAGATAGTGGATACAATCACATTTTTGAATGAAGAAATTGCACCGTACAGCTTGTTTATTCAGAAAGTGCAGTTTGATTTTGTAACGTTATACAGTTGTAAGTTCATTAGCTAAAATCATTAAAATACGTCGTTGTAAAGTCATTAAAATACAATTTTCAGTTTTAGTCTTGAAATCTTCAACGGAATTAATAGACACAGCATTTGTTTAACTTTACCGAGAGACGTCGAGTCACCGGAGGCTTCAGAAACCGTCGTGTGTTTTTGAAAATTTGGAAAAAATTTTAATTAAAAAAAAAACTGCACTGTTTATTCACAGCCTTTTTTTTTTCTTTTTTAAAAATTTATTTATTTATTTATTTATAATAAATAAAAGTTCACTGAGCATTTATGAGAAGTAAAAAAAAATCGATTAAACTTTTAGAAATGTAAATGTTTTCAAATTGAATTGTTTTTAATTTTAAAGCTTTAAATTTTAAAATGTAATTGTAATTTAACTTTTGGAGTGGAGGCTTCAGGAACTGGAACTTGTTAGTTTGTTGTTGTTGTTCTTTTTTTTTTAATAAAAAGTACAAGTTAAAAGGGGCTGCTTTGTTTACTGCTCATGCTGTAAGTGACCGTTTGGATTTGACGTCACTCGCTGAACTCGGGGGTGACGAGCACGGCTCCGGCTCACAAATAGGAATCCCGGCTTCAGGGCGTTGTCTTTGGGAGTTTAGAGCTTCAGTTGAACACGGCATGTCGAAAGAATGGATAGAAATAATAACACGAGAATTTGCGCGTAAATCTAATCCTACGATTTATCTTTCGGCTTGAACTATTTTATGATTAAAAACGAATCCGAAATAAAAATCCAGCAGCTTTGTGGTATTTTCTTAGGGTTCTGTTTGCGTGCTTGTATAATCCGTGCTTTAGAACATTCCCAGTGAGACGCACAGCAAATAAAAGGTTTTATTTTAATGTGGATGTCTAAATATGAGGATGTGTAGAGTATTTTTATTTCAGTTAAACAGACAGATGAACTGTGACCCTGTGACTGATCTCATTTACACATGTGCACAGCGTGTGTGTTGTTCCAGAGAGGCAGTGTTACAAATCCTAAGAAACATTACCTGTAGTAAAAGTGATTTGTTTGTGTGCCGGCGTTGAGGCTTTCAGTAGTTCAGCCACGATGGTGTGCGCGTGCACGGGTGTGTGTTTTTGCATGTGTGCATGTGCCTATGTGGGGGTGTGTTTTTCTTTGCATGCATGCATGTGGGTGGATGTGTGTCTGCGTGCGTGTGGGTGGATGTGTGTCTGTGTGCTTGTGTGGGTGTGTACGCTTGTGCATGCGGGGGCCTGTGTCTGTGTGTGCGTGCATACGTGTGATTGCTGGCTTGGCTGAACAGAGGCACGATGGCGAGCACACACATGCCATGACACACTTGGCTTTGGGTCAGAGCACTCACACGAGCTGACCACATGCTGTCTGGCAAACGAGACGCTCTTCAAGACAAAGGCAGAGTGACTAAAAGTGCATTTCGCTGCTGAAATCAGGGCTCAGGATCAAACCCGTGCTCATCATGTTGTCACTGATCTGTCTTAAGGAAAGTTCAACAGTGGAGCGAACATTATATCTAACTCTCTGTCTGCCTCCTAACTGCATTATCTGTAACCTCCTCTAAGGTCTTATGTTTAGTCCTCATTATTAATCGGTCATGTACATTGTTTTTTTTTATCATCCTCTTCATACATTTGCTCATCTGGTGCTGTTTCCTATTTAAAATGAAATAAATAAAAAAAACACCATTCAGCTGAGTTCTCAAATCTGATTGGTCAGATCTGACATTCTTTTAAGCTATATTACAGATGACAGCGTAATTTAGCTTTAACTAGTAATAACGACTAATTGACAGGGATCGTGTGGCCGATTTAAACTCGACAGATAAAAGAAACCCTGTGAAACCACTGTGATATGCTAACGATTTCTAGGAGATTTTTTTTAAAAGCATTTTTAGAAGTTGTCTTCAGTGTAATAGTTCGAGGTAAAGGGAAATAAGACGACTGTATGTAGGTCTGCATAGAGCTGTATAAGATCTGAGCAATATAGTGGAGCAAGGTTATGAATAGCTCACAGAAATTAGATTTCACAGAAAAAGAATGTCGTTCTTTGCAATACGTTATAGTATAAGTGGAATAAAGTAGCGTCAGAGAAGGCTGCTATGCACCACATTTTAGTGGGACTTTCTATACTATACTGCTGTACTATCAAAAAATCACCCAATACCAAACTGCATATTTGGAATCAGACTTTCAGGCGATACGATAAAAATATCATATACAATATTTCCAGAAATTTCTGTAATACACAATATACACAAGTTATTATTTTAAAAACACAATTTTGCAATTAGATATGCTATGGTGATACACTTATCAATATTATGCTGTCCCAGCTATTTAATTACATACTAATAGTATTTTTTTGTGTGTGTGTGTACTAATATATACTGTACTATACTACATAGAACTACTAATAGTTTGACGCTGGCTCTTCCCCCGGACAGTACGCGGATCAATCTCTGATGAAGAACGCTATCAAGACGTCGGAGGAGTCGTGGATCGAGCAGCAGATGTTGGAGGACAAAAAAAGGGCCACTGATTGGGAGGCTACCAACGAGGCCATCGAGGAGCAGGTGGCCCGCGAGTCGTACCTGCAGTGGCTCCGGGATCAGGAGAAACAGGCACGGCAGGTGAGCACGGGGGTGGAAACAAAGAGTAAGCCTCTGGTCATCCTAAAAAAAAACTAAAAAAACCTACCAGTCAGCCAAAACCTCTTAATTACGAATAGTAGACAGGTAATGCAACCAGCCTCTGGCTGCCCTTCCAGACGTATTCAACATCAGCTGGAATATTTCAGGTTTTTGTTAACGCTTCGTAAAGTAAGCTGAAGCACTTGAGTTAAAAATGTGAGCGGCAGAACACTCAAGTGTCTGCTTTTCGTAACATTACATGCCATTTCACAGAAGAGTACATTGCAAGGTTCGTGCAGACATCACAAGGTGGTTTTGCATCTGTTTTCTCACTTTGGCCTCTGCTGAACTGTTTAGGTTTCAAAGAAATGCTGGGTCTTCATATAAAAGGCTCGAAAGCGAAAGTACGAACGTTTTTAAAGAAAAAGATTCAGGCGGGAATTTTTAACTTTAACTTTGACCCCCCACCACCACCACCACCCCATCCCCATCATTTAATTACGTTGCAGATTTGCTCATGCAAAGTGCTGTTGTAATCATAAAGACCGTTCTGGGATTATCCCAAGACGCTGATTATGAACATAATGAACACCCTTTCAACTCTCTTTGTGCTGTTTGCCTTGTGTACTGTAAAAATCTAGAATTATAGAAGTTTTCCGTTTTGAGTCTGAAATGTCCTCATCACTGTATAAAATTCTCTCTTCACTGCTGTATCTGCTTCAGCCACGTAAAGCCAGCGCCACATGTAGCTCCGCTACGGCAGCAGCCTCCAGTGGACTGGAAGAGTGGAGCGCACGGTCCCCGCGGCACCGGAGCTCCGCCCCTTCCCCCGAGAACCCAGACCTGGCGCACTCGGACCCGGCGCCCAAGCCTCCCTCCCCGGCCGGAGCGGCTCTCGCGCTGTCCAAACCCCCCTCACCGTGCGCTCCTGGTACGTCATGCTCCATTACACCACCACTAAACACTCATGTTCTGCTTGTACACTGCTCTGTGTGTTCTTCACTCCATGTACCGAAGCGGTAATTTCACGTTAATGGTTTTCTTTTTGAAACCCACTGACGTGTTTTGGCTTTCCATGCGCAAAATAAACTGTGTAAAAGTTGACCCACAAGTACAGCGAGTGAAGAACTGGTTATTTGTTGTGCAAAACAAATGTAAATGCTCATGAGAAGGGTTTCCCAGTGCTGGAGTATATCCTGAGTGTTTTCCAGTGCTTTAGCTCAACTTATTTACCTGCATGGGAAACAAACAAGGCCACAAAGTAGAAATGTGCCAGGAAATTCACCATGATGAAAAAGCATAATCAGGTGTGTGTGTGTGTGTGTGTGATGTGTGGTGTTTTTGTTGTATTGTGCAGGTCCAAGTAACCAAGCCTGTGTTGGAGCAGACAGACCCACCTCATCATCTCTGGTGTCTCTGTATCCCGCACTGGGCTATCGTGCAATCATGCAGGACATGTCACCTACAGCTTTTGGTAAAAAGAAATCTCATACGATGGGGATTAAATATACACAGATTCTATTCTAGCTAATTCTATACAGAAGGGAACAGTTAGCGGGCTAAAATTTCCATAATGCTTGATGGAGTCATTTGGGTTTGGTTTGGTTTGGGTTTTGTTTCATTACTTGGATGAGGTTCATGACTAATGTTCTTCCTGATGGCCATCAAAGCGTATACTGGGTTGCAGAATGACTTCGCTTGATCTGCAAAACATTTGTGCAACACTTATGAACATGCAAGTGACTGCAAATCTAAACACATTCCCCATATTTTTCATCCAGTTATCTATCCTATGAGCTTCATTTGCATACTGAAACTTGATTGTATCTTAAGTTTTATGACACATTAATACTTACCTATAGTATTAGGTTTGATTCTAACTTTTTTTTTTTAAAGATAATGACTTGATCTGCTGCTGTCAGTTTTCACACTTTGACCAGCCTGACAATTCAAAAGTACTTCCCCAAAATGATAAAATGATTGTTTTAATAGATTTAGCACTTTTTTTTTAAGTACAGGTGGGTGTATGTGGGTGCAAAAAGCGAATCAAAAGTGTGAAAAGGAAAATGATTAATGATAACCGCCTTACCTCATATGAATTTTTGTGACTTCACTCAGCTATGGATCTTAGCAGGAAACTATGCAAAGCTAGCTGTCAACAGAAATATTGGTTTGTGTGTGGGAGAGCTGTGAAACCCACAAGACTTTTTTTTTTTTTCGCTGTCGGTTCTTCTTTTTTGGCAACATGTTTTCCTTTATGTTAAAGGTCTGACTGATTGGGAAGATGACGAAATCTTGGCCTCGGTCCTAGCCGTATCACAACAGGAGTACTTCGACAGCATGAAGAAAAGCGCCATGCATAGAGAACCGTCTCCAGACAGCAGTTGATAAAGGGAAGAAGGCGCTCTAATAGCCCTCTCGCGGTACAGGAGAAGGCACAAAACCTGGGATCAATCAAACGTCATCCTGTCCATCATAGAAATCCCAATTCCCTTTCACTCTCCCCTCATGTCCTGATCACTATCATCTATCAGTAATAATGACCGTCACTGTAAAACTTCCCATCACCATTACCTTACTTTCTTTTGCCACTAATGCCAAGATTGGACTTCTTTATTAGGTGCATGTTTAAACCAACATAACTGATCTCATAGAAAAAAAAATGAGGAAAAAAATCTATAAAAATGTCACACTCTATCATCTTAATACCTGATTAATATAAGCTTGTTGTATTTTATTTTCTTGTTTGGAATGGAAAAAAAAAGCTCTTTTTTTTTCTTGGAATAAAAAAAAAGGAGAAGTTTCTGAAGAAAATGACCTTATCTCTGTTGGTGTGGCTTCGCTCTTCTCTTTATATCTTTAAATAAGTTATGTCTTGTTTACGGAGCCAGTGGTCATTTTGTGCAGGTTTGGTAGGTAAGTAAGGCAAACTCGAACAGACCCAGTCACAGGCCCTCAATTTCTTATATATCATTTATAAAGCAACTATATGAAAGCAGAGGCTTTCTTGCACTACAGAAGGAGTAAAGTGGACCATTTCATTGAGCTTTGAGTGTGTGCACTATTAGAAAATGTCTTCTCGGGGGTTCTTCAGATAGTTAAGTGGTTTTTTACTGGTGCTAAAAAAAAATACAGCCATTAACTGAACTTGCTCGTGTTCCCGGTACATAAACGGGGTTAATGGACTTGTATAACATTAGAATAAAAAACAAGGTAAGGTTTCATGGCTGATTAGAGTAGAAAGTGAAGATAAGGAACTCTGTAGAAAGTTCTGGTGAATTAAACCACAGACCTAGATTCATTGCCAATGATACAAAGGTTCCTTATGGCGTATATAAATTGATAAAAAGATAGACATTAATATACAAGTATATAAAAATGAGCATAAGTGATCTGATAAAATACCACACAGCTGAGATATTGCACATGCGAAGAGAAAAGGAAGAATAAAAGTTAAGCTGAAATAATATGGCAGTATTGCACATTTATTGTCTTCTGTACAGATCCGTGGTTGGAAATAAATTCATTAAATTAATAAATAAATAAAAGTAGAAGTGAACTGGGAATAATAGGAATAGTCTCAATCAACGTTTTGTTTTTTAATTGTAACGTTCGCTGAAGGGTTATTTTAGCAAGAACGGACAACATAACCTGCATTTATTTTATTACGTTAATTAAACAACGCGCTTTTTTGTTTTGTTTTTGCTCAACGGTCGCGTTTTGCGCGGGAATTAACCGCTCGTTCCCCCCTGTTTTAAATTCGATTCTTCTAAACGCTCATTAATATTCAAATATTTCAAAAAAAAAAAAAAAAGTGCCGACGCCTGATTGGTGTTCGAGTCAAAACACTGGCGACGAGATCGACGTCATTGGACAGCGTGTGGAGTAGGGGCGTGGTTATAAACGTAAACACAAACTTATTAAAACAACAACAAAGCCCGACGAGACTCACACGTACGCAGCCTGACTCACGCAGAAGAGCTGTGCTGAGGAACCAGTGTATAGAGGAGGTTTAAACATGGATATTCAGTCCTGAGAGGTTTATAGCTGACTCGTCTGCTTTTGCTGTTTGGCTTTTATATTATTACTCGGTGAAAAACATGTTGGATAAACGTGTCGTGGATTCACGTCGAGACCAAGCAGAAGACGTGAGAGGAAAATCCGGTAAGAGGATAAAATTTATTCCTGTAAAGACTCTCTCTTTTTTTTTAAATTTTATTAGTAAACAACACAAACAACTGTTTGGGTAAAACAACCAAACCACACGAGTTGTTCATCTGGTGCTTGTTTTAAAGTGATAAGGTTTTTAATTCACTTTAATTCAATTAAAAATGTATTTTATTTCTATTAACTTTTTATGTTTACATTTGACATGGTCTCAGAGCAGCTTTACAGAACATAAGCGTTGTTTACAAAAGGTTATTATAAAGAATAATATAAAGATTATTAGTATTATTGGATATATTTAAATGTGTTTGTATTTAAAATTTGGAATTTATTTAAAGTCACATCAGACTTGCTCATTAGGGATAAATACAAACACGTTTAAATATTTTAATACAAACACATTTAAATATATCTAATATTCGTTTTTATATTAGATATATTTAAATATATCTAATATTGGTGACACTGGAGGGTGTGCTTTTTATAAATATACAGTCTGATAAATGTTATATCGATGAGGAGGTTGTTGTCCTCAAAGACCACACAGAGTTCACATCTCCTCTTTAGTATAGCAGAGTCTAACTGGAGCTGGAACATCAGGATCCTCACATAAAGGTTGGTCTCCTCTCAGTGGAAGTCCAAAACCTTCATGGTGCAGAAGACAATCTGAGCAGTGGAGAGGAGTTAATGTAGCTGCTGGTCATAGTATTAACAAGCACTAGATGATCGTGTGAATTTGGTGCTGCTGATGGTGTATCGTGGTGCTCTAAACAGAAGAAGATTATCTAAAATGTCATTGTTTGTGCTTTTCAGCTTCGACTAAGGAGTGTTTTGAGAAGCAGTATAAGTTAGGAGCTCTGCTGGGAAGCGGTGGGTTCGGCTCTGTGTTCTCAGGACAGAGAATCTCTGATGGTTTACAGGTAATGATGAGTTGTTGTTTTTTTGTTTGTTTGTTTTTTACAGCTTATTAAGACTAAAAGTCCCATGATTTAGATCAGTATAATGGGTTTATTCTTGGATACTTAGATGAGACTTTTATTTTATACCTGGGTTATACATTGAAGTATAAGAAGTATATTTGCATTTTATTTTTAAAGTGTGTGTTGAGCTAAATTATATTTTGATTTCTTTTATATTTCAGGTCGCTATCAAACAAGTGTGTCATGATAGAGTGCAGCAGTGGGCAGGACTGGTGAGTTAAAAACGCTGTTTATCTTTTATATATAACTCCATGAGCTTATAAGGTGGTGGTTTATTGATCTAGGGGTGTTTTGATCAGTTGAAAGTAAATGAACATGTCAGAATTTGGGTGTCCATGCGCCCTCTGCTGGACGCTTGGTGATGATGTAGTGCGTCGTGACGTTCATGGGGTTTTTTTTTCTAAACAATCCAGAGAGGAACCGGAAGCGAAACTATTTCTCCTACATGCCCAAAAAAAAGAGACAAAGAAACATGAAATGATGTTTAACAGGAAGAACCTGATTGGATTGGTACATTGTGTTGGTAAAATTTGGAATCTTTTGTCACATGGGTGAAATTCAGCGATGAGTCATAAACTCACCTCTTTCTGTTATTATTAGTTATTTTTATTTACTTTCACATTTATGGCATTCGGTAAACCTCCTCATCCCGAGTGAAGTACAAAAGTGCTTTGAAGTCTCTATGAAGTGATTTGAAGTCTTTAATGACTTCATGTCTGTCATGAAACAAAGCCAAATTCTTCCTTTTTATGAAGTTATAACCAGCATTTAGACAATAAAGCTTATCCTCATCTCTTGTTTGTGTGTGTGTTTTAGGATGGTGAATCGAACCCGGTCCCCATGGAAGTGGCGCTCCTGCTGCAGCTCGGGGGTTCCGGTCACCCCGGCATCATCCGCATGCTCGATTGGTTCGAGGTTCCTGGTCGGGGTTTTTTTATCGTGTTCGAGAGACCACAGCCGTGCCAGGACCTATTCGACTTCATCACCGAGCGTGGCGCCATAGATGAACCACTTGCACGAAGGTACAGCCAAAAAAAAAAACTGGCTATTTAACATGAACGACTTCTTATTAAAGTAAAATCTGTAAGACTGAAGAAACCGTTTCTCTTTGACAGGTTTTTAAAGCAGGTGGTTGAAGCGATTCAGTTTTGCCACTCGAGAGGAATCGTCCATCGAGACATCAAAGACGAGAACATCCTAGTGGACACGCGTACCGGAGATGTCAAGATCATCGACTTTGGATCTGGGGCTCTTTTGAAGGACACGGCCTACACAGACTTTGAAGGTAAGATGGGTGAAGAACTGGATCAACCAGGAATAAGGGTCCTTGTCCAAACCTTCTAGCAACAATTAATCAAACTGACTGCTCATGTTGATCTTTGCATGTTCCCTGATGTGTTCCTAATGGCCTGTTTCTTTCTTTCTGTTAGGAACCAGAGTTTACAGCCCACCTGAATGGATCCTGCATCAACGCTACGAAGCACTTCCGCTCACCGTCTGGTCTCTGGGCGTCCTGCTGTTTGACATGGTGTGTGGAGACATTCCCTTTGAGAGAGACAGAGACATTGTCCAGGCTACGCCCGGTTTCACTAAGCGTGTTTCTAAAGGTGAGTTCCTGTGTGTCCAGTATTTCTGGTAGAGTAACAGCGGTTCAGTTATGGAACGCGTGTGTCGCTCTACAAAGAGCAGCATGAATGAGACGAGAGTCTATCTCAGAAGTGACTCATTTTGGTTTGTAAAGTAAAACAATTGCTCATTTTCTTTTCATTCTCTTGCAGAATGTCATACTCTCATTCGATGGTGCCTCTCATACCGCCCAGAGGATCGTCCAAGCCTAGAGCAGATTTTGCTCCATCCCTGGATGATGGAGAGCACAGAAGACATCGGGGACCTGCAGGATGTCGGCAACATCACACCGAGCCTTTAATTTACAAACAATTTATAGACTAATTTCAGAGGACTGATGAAACTTCAAACCCGCAGCTTGACGATACACTGGATTACATCACACTTTAACACTGGCCTCTCAACACCTCCATATTTATCACGTTGTTTTCTTTGATGGAAACGTTCTCCGGCATTGCGTCATCCCAAAGGACACTTTCTCCCTGTCGGCGTCTCGATTCGATGCGACGCACAACTGTTGCTTTGCCTGGTTTATTTATTTACCTATTTATTAACTCGGACACGTTGTTATTATTAGGTATTTATATTCTGTACTCGAGGGATGAAGTTTCAGAAGCAGCTCTGGACTTACAGCCATCGTTGACCAAGAACACGTTCCTGCCTGGTTCTACAGGCTCTTTGTATATAGTATTGTTTCCTCATTTTAAGAGGAGGTTTTTGTTTCACGCCCACTGAGGATTCGGATACAACAGCGACTGTCGGCGAAGTGAACGGGTTTCGATCCAGCAACCGTTCATGTCTGCATTCACTAAACATCCTACAGTGGATTTGTTTTTGTTTTTTAAACCAACGTGCCTTTTACTTTCGGTATCTGTGTTTGTGACCGTGCTCTAAAATCGAACAACATTCAAGAATGTAAGCTGCCAAAAAGGTGCTGAACTTTTCATGTGTCAAAACAGGATGAATGTTGTTCCTCACTGAGAAACAGTGTGTTTACTTAGAAAGCCAAAGAGATCTAAATAGCACAAGTGTGGAGGTTTTTTTTCCTCATTTTGTTTTGTTATTTTTGACTAATTGTATTCTTGTTTAAAATACAGGACCAAATGCCAATTCAAAAATGTTACAACTATAAACTTTTATAGTGCAAAACCAAATATGAATGTATTTGTTCTTCTACTATTTAAATTGAATCTCGATTTGTTTTGTTTGTTTTTTGTGGAAAAATATCCAAAAGCATGTTTTATTAAATATAAAAATTGAAATCCTTGCTGGTTTGCTCGGGTTTGCACAACAGATTTTCTGTAAATACTTGTGTATTGAATTTTGTAATTTTTGTGGCAGCAGTCACATCAGTGTATTTAATTTAAATTAAACAAAAACACACTCATAATTTCATGTCTCTGTGTCACGTTTGATCCGTAAATGAAACCGGGAGATAAAATGCATAGGGGGTGTGCAGTTATTGGAAAACAATCCACAATGAAGTGCTGTGACTGTTTTATTCTCTTATACCACAGCATGTTATAATATCGTAGCAGCTATAAACAGTCCTTCCAACACAAGGCGCATTCTGCACTGACACTTAAATGACACTAATAAACATCTCCTTACAGAAAGCTTCACCATATCAACCATTAAACGTTCTGTAGCTGTTTATCTAGTCATTATTAGCCATTTATTTTTGCCAAGCATCCATCAGGCACATTCCTGTTACCATAGAAACAAGAAGACATTCATAAAATAACTTAGTCCCGAGGGACCTGTAGGATTTTTATTTTCCAGACAGCTTGTTGTTCTTCAGGTGTTCAGCAGCTCCACCCTAAAAGCTTGCAACCTCAATTGTTGTAATTCTTTTACAACAATTATTATTGTTGTAAAAGAATTACAACAATAATAATAACAACATAATAATAATAACAATAATAGAAAGGCAGTAGAAAGAAAAAGAAAAAACAAACAATTATTATTATTATTATTATTATTATTATTATTATTATTATTATTATTATTATTATTATAGGGGGCATGGTGGCTTAGTGTTAAGCACGTTCGCCTCACACCACCAGGCTTAGGGGTTCGATTCCCACCTCCGCCTTGTGAGTGTGGAGTTTGCATGTTCTCCCCGTGCCTCGGGGGTTTACTCCGGGTACTCCGGTTTCCTTCTCCCGGTCCAAAGACATGCATGGTAGGTTGATTGGCATCTCTGGAAAAATTGTCCATAGTGTGTGAGTGTGTGAGTGAATGAGAGTGTGTGTGTGCCCTGTGATGGGTTGGCACTCCATCCAGGGTGTATCCTGCCTCGATGCCCAAAGACGCCTGAGATAGGCACAGGCTCCCCGTGACCCAAGAAGTTCGGATAAGCGGTAGAAATGAATGAAAGCATAATAATCATCATCATCATCATAATAACAACATCAGCAACAATAATAATAATAATAAAGCAGTGATAAACTATGACCTTTAAGCTGCAGTGATTTGAAGAGACACAATCTTATTACAAACACATTGTATTGAGACTGTAATCAATGCCAAAACACTTCCTCACCACATCATATCTGATCAGTTTTTTACTGTTTTACAGGCTGATTTAAATATTCAAACAACTCCACTGAATGAACCATTATCCACAAACCATGAAGTAGACTGATGCCATTAAAATGATGTACAATGCCTCCACCTAGAGTTAATTAAGTGAGAGATTCCAGAGACTTTTCAGTGTCCTCAGTTAAATAGTTGAATGATTCACTGACTTAAAATAAACCATACATGCATTTGTAAATATTACTTTTTTTTCACAGATATTGAGCAGACCAGTGAAATATATATATTTTCTATTAATGAGTAAAACAATGAATGAATGAATGAATGAATGAATGAATGAATGAATGAATGAATGAATTGCACCCTTCCTTGTTAGCTGGGTGGTAGACACAGGGGTAGAGCACATGTTCTCAAGTGCTAAAGTAGTTAAGTTCCTGGGTTTCTGATCAGAATGCTGAAGGTTCAAGTCCATGCACCACTGAGCTGCCACGTGATACTATTCTCATCGGTCTCATCCAGGATGGCGGTGAGTCTGCATACCGGCAGGAGCTGAAGCGGATGTTGCTATGGTGCAGTCAGAACAGTCTAGTGCTAAACACCCTCAAAACTGTGGAGATGATAGTGGACTTTAGGAAAGACCCCGCAACACTACTTCCCCTTACAATATCCAACAGCCTGGTGTCATCTGTGGAGGACTTCAAGTTTCTGGGCACTACCATTTCCCAAGAACTGAAATGGGAGTGCAACATAAACTCCATCATCAAAAAGGCCCAGCAGAGGATGTACTGTACTTTCTACACAAATTAAGGACATTAATGGACACACTGCTAATTGCTTTCCATTCTGATAGCTCCTCTCTGACAGTGATTGGTGATTTCAACCTCCCTTCTGACAAGCTTCAATCTTCTTCCCTCCTGACTCTTCTCCACTCTTTCGCCCTGACACTCAACAGCTACATCACCACACACAAAGGAGGCAATGTCCTTGACCTGGTTTTCACCCATCCTTCTCCAGCTACAGACATGACTACTACCCCAGTAGAGAAAACTTATTTTTTCCCTGTATACTCTCTCTCTCTTGGTAAAGTTATTTTCTCACGTGGGTTCTCTTACCACTGCTATGCTGATGTTACGCAACTTATCTTCTCTTTCCCACCCTTAGATACCATAGCTTCTGATCGGATCTCAGCATGTCTGGTGGAAATTTCATCATGGATGACTGCTCATCGGTTCATCCCAAGTGATTCCTCCCCAGGTGATGATCTTGCTATATCCCTGCACAACGATCTGATCTCTCCTTCAGCCACAGCTCGCAACCTTGGGGTAACCATGGACATTCAACTGTCGTTTTCCTCTCATGTTGCTAATGTGATTCGCTCATGTCAGTTTCTTTTCTACATTAGAAGGATTCGGCCATTTTTGTCCACACAGGCTGCTCAGGTACTTGTTCAGTCTCTTGTCATTTCTAGACTGGATTACTGCAACGCACTGCTGGCAGGTCTACCTATGAACGCAATCCGTCCTCTGCAAAAGATCCAAAATGTAGCTGCATGGCTTATTTTCAACCTGCCTAAGTTCTCACATACCACCCCGATGCTGCGATCCCTCCACTGGCTTCCGGTAGCTCACGCATCAGATTCAAAACACTGATGCTGGCCTACAAAGCCAAAAATGGACCAGCTCCCTTTTACCTCAAAGCCCTCATCACTTCGACCTTCGAACTTCGACCTAGGGGTCCGGACAGCTGAGTCACTGGCTATTTTCAAATGGCAGTTGAAGACCTACTTATTCAGGAAACACTTCAACTAGCACTTCTTTCCCAACAACTTTGAAACTTTTTCATTGTAACTTTGAGCAATGTTTTAAACTCATGGTATTTTAAGTATGTAACCTAGTGAACCAGCATTAATGTATCCAATGATAGAGTTTTAAGCACTTATGTACAGTACGTCACTCTGGATAAGGGCATCTGCCAAATGCTGTAAATGTAAATGTAAATTAAGGAAGTATCGTCTGCCACAGGAGCTGTTGATGCTGCTCTACACAGCAGTCCTTGGATCTGTCCTGTACACATCCATCACCATCTGGTTTGTTGCAGAAACAAAACAGGACAGAAACAGACTGCAACACATGGTTAAAACAGCAGAAAATATAATTGGTGCCCCCCCTGCCCACTCCCCAGGACTACGACACAAGAACCAGAAACCGGCCAGGAAAAATCACTACTGACCCTTCACGCCTTGGAAACAACCTCTTTCAGCTCTTCCCTTCTCTCAGGCGCTACAGAGCTTTGCTTACTAAAACTGCCAGACATAGGAACAGTTTCTTTCCCCAGGCAATCAAGCTGATTAACAACTCACCATAATTATACCCCCTGCTTCATATCTATAAGTACTGCATTATCAGAACCGTCAGTCATCACATCATCCGTATACTTTACACACTACTGCTGCTGCATATTGCACAAAAAGCACAATATTGCACAATATTGTTATTTGCACTTCCCACACTTTATGTACATAACTGATCAGTCATATATTTTGTATTCATATTTAATGCTCATAATATATATTGTATCACATCTGCATTGTCTTGTTTTGTATAGTCTGTATCATCTTGTTTTGTATAGTGTTATTTATTTTGTATAGTGTTATTTTACTTTTCAGAGGAACCAAATTCCTTGTGTGTGTCAACTTCACCACACTTGGCCAATAAACCCGATAGAGCCCGGTCTGAAGTTTGTTGCTATTACTTTTCTAAGCGATCCGAGTACTGGTACTTTCGGTACCGAGTCTCAAAATAGCCCTTTTTTCCCATAGACTCCCATTATAAATTTTGGAGGTTTATAACTTGGCAAGCTTTCAAACTATCTACACCAAACTCGGCCAGCTCCTTTAGGGTGATACTCTGAACAAAGTTTTAAAAAATTTAAAAAGACTTTTTACAACATGGACATGTAACATATCAAAACACTCACAGGTATTCTGATGACGTCACGTGACGTCACGTGAAAATTAAAAATTAGCACAACATGGACTGGGACATATCAAACACTCAGCACGAGGAGAACTTCCTCATTCAGATGACATCACATGCTCGTCTCCACTTACCTCCAAATGTTTTGGCACCCTAGCTTTCTGTCTACTTGCTTCCAAAAGTAACACTGACCCTTATGTCCAGTCGCCTCCAAAAAGCACCGGCCTTTGCGAATACTTGCATCGTCAAAGCCAACATCAAAGTTTGTTGCGACGATCTTTACAAATCTAGTTATTATTATTATTATTATTATTATTATTATTATTATTATTATTATTATTATTATTATCGTCTCCGCGCCGCTTGGTGGCGGTAATGCTTCATGAAGTTCATGTTTAACCAAACCTCGTATCCAAACACCAAAACGAATAAGAAAGAAGCTACTGTTAGTCGACGACGCTTTCGGGAGAAATGCGAGTGTTTTTTTTTAGTTTTGCGAAAGGAACATTTCGATTCCTCCGAATGGCGACATGAATCCCATAGGATTAAATTAGCGAGTTTGTGGCTAACGGTTCGAGCCTAAAATAAAGCCCCCCGTCAGGTCGTGTTAGCTGTGACAGCTGTGGGGTTCAGACTTCAGTGCCAACATGGCAGTAGGTAACCAGAGTCCAGGTGAAGACAAGACACCTTCACGCAGACAAGCTGATGGTAAATCAAGCCTTTTATTCCTTTATAAACCTTTATAACTTCAATTCAAAGCGTTGTTCAGTGTAAATGGACAAAACCCTTGGATTTCAGAAGTAAACATCTTCCTGGTTTGGTGCTGATATTCATAACAAACACTAAATTAGCAAATGTTTCTTTTCTGTAATAATATAAAAGTAGTTATAATTTATTTATGTGTTTGTTTGTTTGTTTGTTTATTTATTTAATATGGCTCTTTTTACACTTGACATGGTCTCAGAGAAGCTTTACAGAATATAAACATAGAACAAAAAGGTTATTATAAAGAATAATATAAAGATGAATATTAGATATATTTAAATGTGTTTGTATTTATCCCTAATGAGCAAGTCTTTAAATAAATTTAAATTTTAAAATTTAAATACAAACACATTTAAATATATCTAATATAATGATTAATTTAAGATATATTTAAATGTGTTTGTATTTATCGCTAATGAGCAAGTCTGAGGTGATTCAGGTGACTGTATGGAGGAAAAACTCCTTTTAATGGTGAAGGAAGGAACCTTGAGAGGAACCAGACACAAAGTGGAACCTCATCCTCATATGGGTGATGCCGGAGGGTGTGATTTTTATAAATATACAGTCTGATCGATGTTATATCGATGAGGAGGTTGTTGTCCTCAAAGACCACACGGAGTTAACGTCTCCTCTTTAGTATAGCAGAGTCTAACTGGAGCTGGAACATCACTAGATGTCTCAGGATCCTCACATGGTTGGTCTCCTCTAAGTGGAGGTCCAAAATCTTCATGGCACTGAAGACAATCTGAGCAGGTACAATGTCCAGATGCCTTGAACTTTTTCTATGAAGCAAAAACTAGACATTTGTGTGATTTCTGCAGAGGTGAAACTTATTATTGTAAAAGACATGATTTAAAAAATTAGGATCAACATGCACAGAAATACATTTAAAATCTTCCTTAATTTTCTCTCTGGTTTCTATTCCCATCTGCCATGCAGTCCGCTTTTACCGTCACATTTTAGTTCAGATGGTAAAGAACACATGTAATAAGTATCAGGAATCTGTGATAAATATAAATTTAACCAGAAATTCCTGCTACACATCCGTGTCATTCTAGTTTAGGTTGGTTTTAGCCTCATGTTGAACAAGGGTTTGTTCTGTTTTTTTTGTGTTTCTTGTCTTTGTTTCTTTATTTGTTCGTGATATGTGGAGGGATTTGTTTGGCTTACAGGTGAAAGAACCCGCTGTTCTAAACACAGACAAGCTTCATAGAACAAAAGGCAGTTTTCCAAACCAGATGTACCTGACTTAATCTGTTATTTAAAAAACCTACCTATTTTCCACTTTATTTTTTCTAGTAAGAAAAAAATGACCATATACATATTTTCTTTTCATCATAAAGTGAGGAATTGCAGCATTTGTTAAAATTGTTTAAGAAATGCTTATCGAAACCACGGGACGTTCTCCGGTTGCAATACGTGCTTTAGAATGAATGTTGTGATGTAGAACATTTATAATGTAGATCACAGTTGCCCCTTTTCCACCAAGGCAGTTTGAGTGCTGGTTCAGAGCCAGAGTCTAATTTAAAATCAGTTCTTTCTTTCTTGATGCCCAAAGCACTGGCCCAGGAAAACCAGAAGTGGTTCTTAAGTAGCACCAAAATATTGCTGGTCTAGACTTAAGACTTCTGTGTAAAATCAGGTGAAGCAGGTCAGACCACCTTTAGTGGTAATTCTCTGTATCTCAGAGACAGTGTTAATGGCAGGGTTTCTTCTACTTCTGAAACGTTTAATTGCTGAAATATGGAATCTAAGAGGGAGAGTAAATTATTATTTCTGTGATCTTAAGCCACGGTCACACTGCAAGTCTTAATGCTCAATTCGGATATTTTGCTCAGATCTGATTTTTTGTTTGGCTGTTCACATTACCTTTTAAAATGTGGCCTATATCAGATACCAGTGTGAACTGTTTGCTGTTTCGAACTGACCCGAATGCGCAAACGAACATTAACAATGACGTCACACGCAGCGCGCAGTTGCGCTAAAAAGTTGGCGAGGTTATGGAGGAAGTAATGTGATGTATTCAATGCAAGCATTATGAACTGGTTCACGTAACCACTTTATATAACACTCTTAACACACACACACGCACACGTTACCAGTCACGTTTGTGTCACGTTTTCGCCGGCGAAAACTTTTTTTTTTGCGCCGGCGAAACAAACGCGGCGACTGGTAACGTGTGTGTGTGTGTGTGTGTGTGTGTGTGTGTGTGTGTGTGTGTGTGTGTGTGTGTGTGTGTGTGTGTGTGTGTGTGTGTGTGTGTGTGTGTTAAGCAGAAAAAAAAAAAAAAAGTCTTCGCCGGCGCATAATTGTGACAAATGTCGATGTAGATTGACGTAAAAGTCGCATCAAATCCGCCTTGGCTGTTCACACTGCGGCCACATTGGAAAAAATCAGATTTGGGTCTGATTCAGGACCACATATGGAAGTGGCCCAGATCTGATTTGAAAAAAAAAAAAAACCCACCAGTTGTGTGTTTGCAGAAGACAAGGAGCTGCTGTGTGAATACTCTGGGTGGAGTGCAGGACTGCCCAGAGTGTGTATAAAGACACTGTGTGTGTGTGTGTGTGTGTGTGTGTGTGTGTGTGTGTGTGTGTGTGTGTGTGTGTGTTGCCAGGGTGGAGTGAGCAAACATCCTTGTAAGTGAGGCAGTCATGCTTGCACTTTAGACTTTAGTCCGGCAGATTTAGGATCAGTATTAACGTTTACGTCGAGACTATTTTAGGGGGTATGTGTAATTTGTTTAATGAGTGAAACAGTTGGTTAAAGCTTTTGTACTTGCCGAGGTCATATTTGTATAATCTCAGCACTGTATGATTCTCAGACCTCTTTGGTTCCTGTGTCTGACAGTAGATCAGATATGTTCTGGTTCCCATGGTAACCGCTACCTTACACTCTGTAACCACGCTGGTGAGGTTAGATTCTCAAATCTTATTGGCGGTTATTATTTCTTTATAACAGCATGGCTAAGATGAAAATAAATCTCTGCTCTTATGTGTAGCATTAGAGCGACAGCTCTGTAGGGACTTGTACAGTATGCCACCGAATACAGGGGGATGACTGATCAGAAGTTGATTGGAGCTCAAATCCCAGCTCTGCCAAGCACCTGGGCCCTCGAGCACGGCCCTTAACCCTCATTTGCTGACTTATATAAATGAAGATTTATATATACGGACGTCTGCCAAATGGACGGAGGACTTGTGCTGGTTGCCATGGCGATGACGTTCATCAGCACGTGGTGAAGCTAACAATCCAGATCAGATTTCGTGCCGCTAAAATGAAACATTCTGGTAATCGTTGCCTGAAGGTTTAATCTCTTGTCTGTTTTTTTTTTTTCCCCTCTGCAGTGAACAGGAACTTGAAGTACTTCAGTTTGGCCATTTTGGTGATCCAGAATGCCTCGCTCATCCTCAGCATCCGTTACGTGCGGACGTTGCCGGGTGACCGCTTCTTCACCACGTCCGCTGTGGTCATGGCCGAGGTTCTGAAGGTCTTCACCTGCCTCATCATCATCCTGTTCCAGAAGAGAGGTGTGTCCTGGTCTTAGTTCTTGTGTGTCACTGAAAAAGCCTGAAACTGGTTTCTCGGCTATGCTGTATTGCACCTGGGTGTGTGGATGTGTGTGTGGGTGGATGCGCCGGCGTGTGTGTGTGTGTGTGTGTGTGTGTGTGTGTGTGTGTGTGTGTGTGTGTGTGTGTGTGTGGATGTGTGTGTGTGTGTGTGGATGTGTGTGTGTGGGTTGGTGGGATGGTGTGTGGTTGTGTGGATGTGTGTGTTGTGTGTGTGATGTGTGTGTGTGTGTGTTGGTGTGGTTGTGTGTGTGTGTGTGGATGTGTGTGTGTGTGTGAGGTGATGTGTGTGTGTGTTGGTGTGTGTGTTGGTGTGGTGTGTGCGTGCGTGGTGTGTGTGTGGTGTGTGGTGCGTGTGTGGGCGTGGTGTGGGTGGGTGCGGTGTGTGTGTGTTGATGTGTGTGGATATGTGTGTGTGTGTGTAGATGTGTGGATGTGTGTAGATGTGTGTTGATGTGTGTGGATGTGTGTTGATGTGTGTGGATATGTGTGGTTGTGTGTGGATGTGCATGGATGTGTGTGGATGTGCGTGGATGTGTGGATGTGTGTGGGTGTGTGGATGTGTGTGGGTGTGTGGATGTATGTGGATGTGTGGATGTGTGTGGGTTGTGTGGATGTATGTGGGTGTGTGTGGGTGGCTGTGTGTGGGTGTGGTGTGTGTGGGTGTGTTGGTGTGTGTGTCTTGTGTGTGTTTGGTGGTGTGTGTGTGTGTTGTGGGCTGGATGTGTGTGGTGGTGTGTATGTGGATGTGTGTGTGTGTGTGTGAGTGGATGTGTGTGTGTGTGTGAGTGTGTGTGGATGTGTTTGTGAGTGTGTGGATGTGTTTGTGAGTGTGTGGCTGGTGTTGTTTGTGGAGTGTGTTGTGTGGATGTGTGTGTGTGTGGATGGTGTGTTGTGTGGATGTTGTGGTGGATGTGTGGATGGTGTGTGGATGTTGTGGAGGGGTGGGGAGTGTGGATGTGTGTGTGGATGGTGGATGGGTTGTAGTGTGTGGATGTGTGTGTGTGTGTGGATGTGTGTGTGGATGTGGAAGTGTGTGTGTGTGTGGATGTGTGTGTGTGGATGTGTGTGTGTGGATGTGTGTGTGTGGATGTGTGTGGATGTGTGTGGATGTGTGTGTGTGGGTGTGTGGATGTGTGTGTGGATGTGTGTGTGTGTGTGTGTGTGTGTGTGTGTGTGTGTGTGTGTGTGTGTGTGTGTGGATGTGTGTGTGTGTGTGTGTGGATGTGTGTGTGTGTGTGTGTGGATGTGTGGGTGTGTGGATGCGCCGGCATGTTTGTGTGGATGTGCAATCATGTTTGTGTGGATGTGCAATCATGTTTGTGTGGATGCGCGGGCGTGGGCGTGTTTGTGTGGATGCGCGGGCGTGTTTGTAACAAACGGTCTAGTAGCAACAACGTAGCATGTAGCACATTAAACAAGTGCCAAGCGTCAACCGGAGTGGCATAAAGCTCATCGGCACTGGACTCCGCCGCAGTGGAGACGTGCTCTCAGGAGTGATTAATCACGCTTCTCATCTCCTCTGTCAGTCTGCTGGGTGAATCTGGGTGTTTCCAGGAGAACACAATGTGAGGAATGCACCAGCAGCACAGGATGAACACTCCGGGCTTTTACTCCAAACTTAACATCGCTAGAGACTTTTTTAGACAGTTGTACGCTTCCTGGTTTGAGACATCAGTCTGAGGAAGGATCTCTCTTCCAGCACGGCCGACCGTAACCCTGGATACAAAGAGAGGAACAGCGTTTGCAAGCATAGATTTCTCATCCAGCCTCAGCGCCTGAACTTTAGAAATGCTCTTTATTTGAAGGGAAACAAATTTCCACAGACACAAAAGATCCAACAATTTGTAAAGTCTTCCCAGAAGACTGGAGGCTGTTCTAGCTGTAAGCACACATACGGTGTTGAGGTAAGACGTCCGACAAGCTTGTGTAGTGTGTATACTTATGCCCCTTTTCCACTGAGGCAGTTTGAGTGCTGGTTCGGAGCCTAATTTAGACCCAGCTCTTTCTTTTTCGACAGCCAAAGCACCGGCTCCGAACCAGGAAAAGTGGTTCTTAAGTAGCACCAAAACGTCGCTGGTCTAGACTTAAGAACCGCTTGCGTCAGGAGCTGTGGGCGGGGCTACTGTTAGCGCATTAGATAATGTACCTTAAGTATACTAATGTTTAATATACTTTTACTTTACCACGATATGATACATTATCAGCACACATGATAGTAGGTAGCTACATGCTAAGGCTAACTTTTTTTCTGTGTTAATGATAAAATAACGTTATGTACTTTCTCGATTACAACCTCCGTTTATACAGATTACATGGAGCTGCACGTACACGTTTTATTCGCCGCGTTTGGATTCCAATGTAGGTTTGCAAAGCCATGAGCATTAACAGTAAAGCAACATCCGCCATTGTTGATGTGTTTGTGTTTGCCGCTGCTGCACTAAAGTTGCTGGGACACGTGACACGTATACAGTGACGTCACATTCGGCGCTGTGACGGCTCTCTAGGCGATGGAAAGGCAAACTGGTTCTTAGAAGGTTCGCCAGTGGAACCAACTTTGAACCAGCACCAGCGCTAGCTCTGAACCAGCACCCGGTTCTTTTTGGTGGAAAAGAGGCATTAGATCTGTTCAGCCTGAATTTGGAATCATTCTCAAGAATATTTTGTTAACTTGTATTAAACTGTAATAAAGGCTCCCATGACCACATCCTTAAACTGATCTCAACCATTTCTGACACTGGCGTCGTTTCCAGATGTGGCGATATCAATAATTAACTAGCAATTACAACCTCTAAGGGATATTTAAACCGTGATCAACCGAAATGGGTAGAAGTAATTTACTTTGTAAAATTATTAATATTCCAAATTTATCATGAGTAATTCATTTATTTTTTGCCGAAATAAGTCAGATAAATATACTAAAAGCCAACTGCCAAGTTGGTATAGTCCAGCTATCGCCTCACCTCGCCACACAAGCACTCGATTACTGTCTTTGGACTGAGAGAGCAGATCACAGGAAGCTTTGACGATGAAGTGGAGCAGTCATCAGTTGGTCCTATCTGCTTGGATACGATGGTTGAAGGGACGGATCGGTTAGAAAGCCGAAACAACACTGCAGTTACACGTCCCTTGGTGGTCCAGTGGCAGGATCTCACATTCTCATTGCCATGACTTCAGTGCCAGTCCCAAGCCCAGATAAAATGGGAGGTTTGTGTCAGAAACCTTAAACCTGTGCCAAATCAAATATGCAGACAAGATGATCCGTTGTGGTGACTCCGAACAGGGAACAACCGAAAGAACAACTGCAGATATAACAAAGTTGGTTATTTCTTTTTTAAGTTGAGGTTTATATTTAAAAGGAAAAAAAAAAACGGGAGCACGATCATTCATGTTTCTGTGTTCAAACCAAATCTACACCCTGGTTACAGATCAGGCTCCAAAGACTTGTCTTGACGTCAGCACTCGTCGGGATTGTTGTGCGACAGACAAATGCAAGAACTCTATTGTTTTGTTTAGGGTATGAGCAGTTTTGAAAGAATAAAGTCTGAAATCCTGTCACACCTGCTGCTTTTTTTCTCCATTAAAGGCAGGGTCTCCGTTGTTTGAAAGCCAATGTTGACATTTGAAATCACCAAAACAAACACGCCCCTAACCCAAATGGGTCCCGCCCCTGTATCGATAGCTCCACCCACACATACAAACGTAACCCAGGCAACTACTGGAAAGAAATGTGTCTTTATCATAGCTGAAGGGAAGAACAATACGATTGCAGATAAACAAACAAGCAAAAATGACACACAAGCATAATCATGTAAAGGACAAAGGCATATATTAGTTCTGTGTAACAAAGCAAAACCAACGTTACTCACCTATCGAGAAGGAAAAAAGCGCCTCGGCATCTTAAGTAAAGTCGGCCGCATATTCACAGATTGGAGTTTCCCGAGTCAATAACTCCTGAGTTAAACGCTGTTACTACACAAAACGCGGTTGTAGCTGCTTCTCTACATTACTACGATAGAAAAGAGGTGTTATTTGTGTAGTAACAGCGTTTAGCTCAGGAGTTATTGACTCGGGAAACTCCAACCTGTGAATATGTGGCCAACTTCCTGCTCCTTCAGTTCTCTCCAGCGCTGGAAAGCTGATCCTATATTAACACGTCCTGCTTCTTGCCTTATCGTAAGCTTTTCTCGGTTTTCTTTTTGTTTTTATCCTCCATGTCAATGTTAAAACCGCTTTCTGCCAATGTCACACTTGCGCACTGAACACTCTCATATTGACAAGACACGCCCCTTTCTGCTCATTGGCTACACGTTAGTTTGTTTTATTTTGTTTTTGTTTTGTTTGGCGGCCCGACTCAGTTTTCTGAAGCATTTCTGAAACACCTTTAATTAAGGCTTATCTGCCTCTAAAAGGCCGCTAGCAGATTTCCAGCAACTCGTTTGTGCCTCTGACTGAAATTCTCTACACTTGTGCTCGAATGCCCCGTCTGTTTCTGTGCAGGAAATATCAGGGACTTTGTGGCCTTGCTGTACGACTCTTTAATGGTGCAGTACTGGGACACGTTGAAGTTGTCGGTTCCGTCGCTTATCTACACGCTGCAGAACAACCTGCAGTACGTGGCCATCTCTAACTTACCAGCTGCCACGTTCCAGGTGAGCAGCTTTTGACTTCTTACTTCACCGAAGTTCACTGTAATCAGTAGACAATTATCTGTATAATTAGATGAGTATTTAGTTTTCTTCCACAGATCTCAACTTGATGGCCGTAAACAATCGTCTCTTTACTATCCTCCTTTGTATTTTTTTTGCCTCTGACATTTACAAAGTTCTGAAACTGGACCTTCCAAAATGTGCATTACCCTTAACCACATATCTTCTCTCTCTCTCTCTCTCTGCCTGTAGGTAACCTATCAGCTGAAAATTTTAACCACGGCGCTCTTCTCCGTGCTCATGCTGAGGAAGAGTCTGTCCCGTGTCCAGTGGGTGTCTCTGCTCCTCTTGTTCACCGGCGTGGCCATCGTTCAGCTGGAGCAGGACGGCAGCAAGAAGAAGGAGACCATTGACTTGTCCGGGTCTCAGAGCTACGCGAAGGGCCTGGTGGCCGTGGTGGTGTCGTGCCTGTCTTCGGGCTTCGCTGGCGTTTACTTTGAGAAGATCCTGAAAGGCAGCAGCGCATCACTGTGGATCCGCAACGTGCAGCTGGGGATGTTTGGGACCATCCTGGGCCTTCTCGGCCTGTGGTGGAACGACGGCGCGCAGATCGCCGAGAACGGCTTCCTTTTCGGCTACACGCCCATGGTATGGGGCGTGATTTTTAACCAGGCGTTCGGTGGCCTGCTGGTGGCCGTTGTGGTCAAATACGCAGACAACATCCTCAAGGGCTTTGCCACGTCCTTCTCCATCGTGGTGTCCACGGTCATGTCTGTCTACCTCTTCGGCTTTCATGTGGATCTTCTGTTCACACTCGGCGCCGGCCTCGTCATCGGCGCAGTCTACATGTACAGTCTACCCAAAGCTGCGGCTCAGCCCACCAGTGCTGGCTCCTTCCCTTCCACCACCTCCTCCTCTTCCTCTTCCTCTTCCTCGCCGACGGACGGGTTCCTTCCAAAGTCAGTGCTGGTGAAATGAAACTTTGCTGGCAACTTTTTCTCTCCCTCACCATTCATGACTTTCTTTTTCAATAATCCCTCTTTAACTCGGATTTCTAATCCTCTTCTGTCTGCTGCTTATGGGGGTTGGTTTCCTTTCTTATTTGTAGCATCTGCTCTCTCTCTCTCTCTCTCTCGCTCTCTCATGCACTGGGGACGTCTGTGTGTGCACAGTCATGCTGCGAGCACTCGATTATTAGCTGACTCATACTTCATTAAATCTAATCTGAGAAATCTAATCAGGCTGTACTTCTCAAATCCTCACAAAAATCTCCACGAACAAGATCAGGTGTGTTCGCAATAAAACATCGCAGTAGCGTCAGAAGCCAAGAAAACCTCACGGCAAGGACTTGACTCTCGGGGCTAATTTTTACAATTTATTTAATCCATTTTTTTTAAATGCTGATTTTCAGATTCGTTTAATGCACAAAACTTAGACGTGGCATATCACCATTTACAGATTCGCCAGTTCCGCCGTATGCCTTAAACACCGTTCTCCACTTAAGGTTTTTCACGGTTTCATGTTTTTTTTTTAACAAAGAGTTTAAAGTCCACTCGTTTTTTTTATCGTCGTTCTCTTTTAAGTAGTCCTAGGACGTCATAATTTGGCGTCATCTTTGGCCTCACGTAATGAATAAATAAACACTCTGTGTAGTAAACCTGACACGTTCATGAGCCATTTTCTGTGCAGATGTGGCACAGATGTTCCACCCTGTGCCATTTGCAGCAGTGTCCTTATTTCACATTATATCATTTATATTACGTGATACGATTCTGATTATTCCCTAAAACACACGTTACAGCTCATATGACAGGAGCATTAATCATTTATTAGGAACATGCGTGCGTTTCGTACCCACGCTTTACGACGATTGGGGAAAATAAAAAGCCAAATTAAATACGCGCTACAGGAAGAAGGAGGAAACGACGGAAATGACGTCGTAGCGATTCGAAGAACAAATACTAAAGTATGCATTAAAAATAAAAAGGAAAGCAGCAATTTAATTAACTTGCAACAAATCACAAGTCACAACAAAATGGTTAAAGATGAAAAAAAAAATAATTCCATTTCTTGTCTAATCCCAGAGCGCTACAGCTACAGACCTGACCTGCACTGTATGGTGCAACAGTTTATCTACTCCACACCATCACACCTACATGTTGTTCTTCACCAAAAAGCACAGCCGTATGCCACCTTCTGATGACATCACTGCTCGTTTACATTTATGGCATTTGGCAGACGCGACATACAGAGCAACATACGTACATTTTTATCTCATACATGTCTATATATATATATATATATATACAGCTGAGCAATCGAGGGTTAAGGTGCCTTTCTCAGTGGCCCAGCAGTGGCAGCTTGGTGGATTATACCCCCCCTCACATAGGTCATTTTAATACCTTATACCACGGCAATGGTGAATCAAATGGTCAAGGCGCTGGGTTACAGATCAGAAGGCCCTTAACCCTCATACTGGCTTCTAGTGTCCGTTATTTTAAAAACACCCACGACTTCCACGACCACCATTTAAACAAATGGCTTTAAATTCTTTTCAGACTTTCCGTCTCGCACCTACACGGATTTGAGCCGCTGCTCCGAACGCTGAGCTACAGGACATTCAGTAACACACCTGATTCAGCATATGAAGGCCTTCCAAGCATGCAGAACGCTCTGGGATCTGAACCACACAAAAGGAAATCGTGGGGGTTTAGTGAAAGCAGATGAGTTTCGCTCGGCCTGTGCACCCACAGCACGCTTCACTCTAACACTAATCACTATGATCAAACTCGCCGTTGCACTACAACACCGGATCCGCTAATGTGACCAGACCGCTAACGTGGCCCTTTTTATGAGTCTCATGACAGTCAGGAGTTTTTGAACTCTCTTTATTTCTGTGTAGGGAAAAAAAAAAGGTATAGTTTATAAAGTAGGTAATAGACACAAATGACACGCACGGACCGTATCTAAATAGAAATCAGCGGATGTCTTTACTCACAATTAATACAAGCTCTTAAAATCTTAGTATCTTAGAGTCTGATGCAGCGCTGATGTAAAGTGATTACAGCAGCTACGGACGGACGTGCCATCAGGAGCCTCTCGTTTTTTTTTTCTTCTTCTTTTGTTAAAAGAAATCAACAAAAAAACAAACTCGTGCAGCTCGATGTTGTCAGCTAGTCGGGAAACGGCTAGTTTTTGTTAGCTAGCCTCAAAACATCAAGCTGTAAATGCCACACAAACCATTACACTTTATCAGACGATTAGATCGATGAATTATTGAAAGTAAAGAAGCAGCGTGTCACGTTGCCGTGCCGACGTGACGTTGTTTGCTGAACTCGGGGTTTAAGAGAACGTCCTGAGGTAATTTTCTTTGTCCCCTCGGTTAAAAATTCAGGTTTTTTTTCTTCTCAAATGCAGCATCTGTCCATGGCACTTAATATCAGTTTATAAACCTCGAGATACAAAAGTGTTCTAAAATTTTTGACTGTCAAAAGAGAAGCATTTTTTTTTCATTCATCAGCTTGAAAGAACTCGCGAGTGCGTGCGTGCGTGAGAGTGCGTGCGTGCATGCGTGCGTGTGCGTGCGAGTGAGTGAGTGCGTGCGTGCGAGTGTGTGCGTGCGTGCGAGTGCGTGCGGCTTCACTAGTGCTAACAGATGGCTAATGCTGTGCCTTCCTCAATGCCCTTTTGACTGTACAGTAATTACTAATGTCAGAACATTGACACATGTAAATAATATAATGACTTTATTCTCCTTTTTTCTTTCTTTCTTTCTTTCTTTCTGAGAAAAAACGAAGTCAATGTTTCAGTGATGTTAAAATATGTAAAAAAGTTTTTTTTTTTCTTCTTTGATACAAAACATGCCAAATCTGTTGACATTGCTGTTCTTCTCAGAGCATCAGCAGACGTTTGAGGAGATTTAACATTAAAGATGAATGTTATTATTTTTATTTTTTTATTTTGATCTCATAAAGCACATGGTTTGGGGCGCTGGATAAAACGTGAGTTTGGTTTGCTTATATTTGAAAAGATTTCTTATCTTTTTTGTTGGTGTTTACAGAAGAATAATACAGGGCCTTGCAAAAGTATTCACACCCACTGAACTTTTCCACACGTTACAACCACAAACAAAAAATTTATTATATTAGGATTTTATGTCATAGACCAACACGAAGTGGAAGGAAAATGATAAATGGTGTCCAATTTTTTTTTTTTGGACACCGAGTCAATACTTTGTAGAACCACCTTTCGCTGCATTTACAGCTGCAGTTCTTTTGGGGTTTGTCTCTACCAGCTTTGCACACCTAGAGAGTGAATTTTTTGCCCATTCTTCTTTGCAAAATAGCTCAAGCTCAGTCAGATCGGATGGCAAGCGTCTGTGAACAGTGATTTGCAAGTCTCGCCACAGATTCTCAATAGGATTTAGGTTTGGACTTTGACTGGGCCGTTCTAGCTCTGGCTGTATGTTTACGGTCATTGTCTTGCTGGAAGGTGAACCTCTGCCCCAGTCTCAAGTCTTTTGCAGACTCTAACAGGTTTTTAATCTAAGATTGCCCTGTATTATCTTCCCATCAACTCTGACCAGCTACCCTGTCCCTGCTGAAGAAAAGCATCCCCACAACATGATGCTGCCTCCACCATGTTTCACAGTGGGGATGGTGTGTTCAGGGTGATGTGCAGTGTGGGGCTTCACAGAACAGCTGTATTTATACTGAGATTAAATTACACACAGCTGCACTTTATTTACTAATTAGGTGACTTCTGAAGGCAGTTGGTTTCACTGGATTTTAGTCAGGGGTATCAGAGTAAAGGTTTACAAATGCACACCACACTTTTCTGATATTTATTTTGTAAAAATAAAAAAATGTACACCATTTATAATTTATATTCCATTTCACAATTATGTGCCACTTTGTGTCGATCCATCACATAAAATCCTAATAAAATATATTTTTGTTTGTGGTTGTAACGTGTCAATGTGAAAAAGTTCAGTGGGTATGAATATTTTTGCTTAGCACTGTATATATAGAATTATATGAATAATCTGATATAATTTATCTGGAACATGAAGCTGCTTTTTTATATGTCTGATGGATTTTATCCTCATTTCCAATTGAAGAATGCTTAAATACTTTTTGTGAAATGATTTATTTTTATTCTGGTTTTTTTTTTTCTTTTCACTCTGAGGCTGTTAAAGCTGCATATCCGTTTATATTGGTTTATTGATTGTGAAGGGAAATTCACTGGAATTAAACAGGTCTGAGTTTGTATTTAACCACTCATTGTATCCATTTGGTCTAACAACAAACCTCTGGCAGCTAGAGTGTGTGAGTGAGTGTGCATGCATGGGAGTGTGTGAGCGAGAGAAAGCATGTGTGTGAGCGAGTGAGTGTGTGTGAGACAGAGTTTGTGTGTGTGAGTGTGTGAGCGAGAGATAGAGAGAGAGTGTGAGGGAGAGAGTGAGTGTGAGAGAGTGAGTGAGTGAGAGAGAGTGAGTGAGTGAGAGAGAGTGAGTGAGGGAGAGAGAGAGAGTTTGAGAGAGAGGGAGAGAGTGAGTGTGAGTGAGGGAGAGAGAGAGAGTGTGAGTGAGAGAGAGAGAAAGTGTGTGTGTGTGTGTGTGTGTGAGAGAGAGAGAGAAAGTGTGTGTGTGTGAGAGAGAGAGAAAGTGTGTGAGTGTGAGTGAGTGTGTGTGTGTGAGACAGAGTTTGTGTGTGTGAGCGAGAGAGTGAGTGTTTGAGCGAGCGAGAGAGTGAGTGAGTGAGAGATTGAGTCAGGAAGAGAGAGAGAGTGAGTGAGTGTGTGAGTGAGAGTGAGTGAGAGAGAGAGAGAGAGAGAGTGTGTGAGTGAGAGAGAGAGAGTGACTGAGGGAGAGAGAGAGTGTGTGTGTGTGAGAGTGAATGAGTGTGTGTGAGCGTGAATGAGTGTGTGAGCGAGAGAGAGTGAGTGTGTGTGTGTGTGAGTGAGAGAGAGAGAAAGTGTGTGTGTGTGAGAGTGAGTGTGTGAGCGAGAGAGAGAGAGAGAGAGAGTGAGGGAGGGAGTGTGTGTGAGTGAGGGGGAGAGAGTGAGTGAGAGAGAGAGAGAGAGAGTGTGTGTGAGAGAGAGTGTGTGTGAGAGAGAGAGTGTGTGTGTGTGTGTGTGTGAGCGAGAGAGTGAATGTGTGTGAGCGAGAGAGAGTAAGAGAGTGATTGAGTGAGTGTGTGAGCGAGAGAGAGAGTGTGTGAGAAAGTGTGCATGTGTGTGAGAGTGTGTGTGTGTGAGAGTTTGTGTGTGCGTGTGAGAGAGAGAGTGTGTGAGAAAGTGTGCGTGTGTGTGTGTGTGTATACATGAGAGAGTGATAGATATCAGTGCTGATCATGTTTCTAATCTTTATCCTTAGCTGTCTTCATAGTCAGTGTGTTTAAAAACCCTCTAATAAGTGAAGTGTGAAGAAGTGCTGAGGAATTTGTTCTGGCCTGGAACAACACTTATCATAAGGGCTACTAATTACTCACACCTTTGTGTATGTACAGTATTTAATACCACACCTCGAAATGGTGTACCAAGATTCAAAGCCTGATCTGGCACGCGGCCTGGATTCCTGAACCATGATTTACAACCATGAATTAGCTTTAATTACAAAATATTTGCGTTGAAACCAGGATGTAGTTAAAGAAAAGACAGATAACTGACAGGTTGTTATTTGAACTCCTGCGACAAGATCCTTGTCAACTGGATGCTACCAGATCTCTAATTAATCACATAATAATTGAAACGATCATAATCAACACAAGTCTAGCTCGACTCGTTATTCACGCCGACGAAGTGAAACGGCTGAGAAGTTTCACGCCAAGCCGTACATTAAATATGTTTAAAGCCAAAGCGAGGTTTGGATTCATGCAGCTTTTCAAGAGATGGCAAGTTTTTACTGAAGGCTGACGAAGCGTCTCGGACACTGCACCCGTGTAGTCTGTGAGTTTGTGTCATTCATATACTCTGTGGTCTGGGTTTTGGTGGTGTTTGTTGATTTGTGCTGGTTTTCTTGTTGTTTGTCATAGGAGCCAAGAAAAGGAGAAAGGAAGCTAAAAGGTGAGGAAGGAAGATGACGAGAAGGAACGCGGAAGAGCCTCAGGACGTGACTTCAAATAACATTTGATACTTTTTTATATATAACAAATATATTCTTCCTGGAACACTACAGAGGAAATTGTTCTTTAACATCGACTTTATTTTTATTTTTTGCTCTTTTAATATTAACATTCAGTGATAACATACTGACGTGTCCTTTGACATTTTGGTCCGTTTTATGGTCGTTTCTTTCAAAACACAAGTGTGTAATTGGGGAAAAAGTATTTTTAAAAGAATTATTTTAAGTATTCTAATTAATTATTATAATTATATGTAATCAGAAATAGTACAATAATAATTATTTAAATTGTTGTAAATAATAATCATGATTTTTATTTACAACAATTCTAATAGAAAAATATTAATAGTAATAATAATAACAGTAATAATAATTCAGATGTTCCAGCTTCTGGTCACGGAAGCTTTAATTTTATTTGAATTTTTTTCCCATTTTTATATCGATACTGAAGACAAAACCAAATGCTGTAGTAAATAAACAAATGCTGTATTAATTAAATAAATTACATAAGACTATGCAAAAAATGTGAATAAGATGAGCTCTAATTGTTTAACAAAAACTGAATCTATTTCCAGCAGTGACAAAGGGACGGTATATAATTTTATATAATACCTTTTTGCAACTGAATTCATACAAAATGCGGTAACATTTTTTATAAGAATCTCTGAAGAACAAAGCCTTTTACTTTATTTTCGAATGTTTACTGCTACTACAACTGCTTTGTATCTGACATTTAATATTTCCCACATTTTATAACACTAAGCTGCCTCAATATATGAATTTATTTTTTTTTTGACCATTTACATTTCTGTGAATTCCCTTTAGGTGTGCATAAATGTTTAATAAAAATTTTGAGCTAAGAATTTCATCATGAGGTGTGTAGCCTGTGCCGAGCCTGCCTTATTATTATTGTTATTATTATTATTAACATTTATATTATTGATAACATTATTATTTGATTGGATTATTATTATTAACATTATTATTAGTAGTAGTAGTAATAACATAAATATTATTATAATTGTTTTATCATTATTATTAGTATTATTTTATTATTAACATTATTATTTTTATTTTATTTTTTTATTATTACTAAATAATGTGGCTACTTTAAATAAGGTTTGACAACAAAATCCTCTTGCACTCGATGCACTTTTTAATACTTAGAAATATATAGAAATATTACACAAATTATTCCGTGGACAATGATGTTTGCAGATGACATTGTTATCTATACTTAAGATAGAGAGCAGGTGGAGATGGTTATATTGGTAGAAGGATGTTGGAGATGGAGCTGCCAGGTAAAGAGGAGATATATGGATGTGTTAAATAATTCAATTTTGAAAATTTTCATCCTATTTCAAATTTACCATTTATCTCTAAGGTAGTTGAAAAGTGTATTGCAACTCAAATTCATGAACATCTGTCCAATAATAACCTGTATGAAACATTCCAATCTGGTTTTCGTCCCCACCACAGCACTGAGACAGCTCTTGTCAGAATAACCAATGATCTACTGTTGGCAGCTGACTCTGGGCTTTTAACTATACTTGTCCTTCTAGACTTGAGCACTGCCTTTGATACTATCTCACATAACATACTTATTGACAGATTAGTTTCCATTGGTATTACTGGCACTGTTCTGTCTTGGTTTAGGTCATATCTATCTGGGCACAGTCAGCATATTCAATTAAAAGGTTTTAGTTCAAGAACATCTACAGTCACCACTGGTGTTCCCCAGGGTTCTGTCTTGGGCCCACTTCTTTTCATTATATATATGCTTACTCTTGGTGATATCTTAAGGAAATATGGTACTAATTTTCACTGCTATGCGGATGACACCCAACTCTACCTGTCTGCCAAACCCACGGGTACTTTTCCTCCGCCGTCTTTGTCAAGCTGTTTGGCTGAAATTAAAGACTGGCTCTCAGTGAACCTTTTGAAGGTAAATGGCAATAAAACTGAGGCTCTGCTTGTTGGCACTTGATCAATTGTGTCCAAATCTAACTGTTTCTCTTTACATATCGACAATACTGCAATCTGTCCTTCCTCTCGGGTTAAAAGTGTGGGTGTCATCTTAGATCGCACACTATCTTTTAAAGCCCAAATTAATAATATCACACGGATTGCATACTTCCATTTGCGCAACATTAATCGTCTCCGTACCTTTCTTTCTAAAAATAATACTGCAGTTCTCATTCACGCACTAGTCACTTCATGTATAGACTACTGCAATGCTCTTCTTACAGGTATTCCCTCCAAATTGCTGCATAAGCTTCAACTGGTTCAGAATTCTGCAGCTCGTGTTCTCTCTAGAACACCCTATACTGATCACATTTCTCCGGTTCTCCAGCAATTGCATTGGCTTCCAGTAAAATATAGAGTTCAGTTTAAAATCCTACTACTCACTTATAAGGCACTTCATAACCTTGCACCACAATACCTTACTCAACTTCTCCAGGTTTACACTTCTCCACGTGCACTCAGATCTTCATTTTCTTTTAGTTATGTTGCCCCCCACCTATGGAATTCTCTTCCCCTCGATGTTCGCAATAATGAGAGCTTGTTGACTTTTAAAACGCATCTTAAGACTTATCTTCTTATAACATGTTTTATTAAGACTTAAATGCATTTTATATGTATATGCTGTTTGTCTATGTGTTTTGTTTTTATGCAGTGACCTGTATATTGCTTGTAAGGTGACCTTGGGTGTTCTGAAAGGCGCCATGAAATAAAATTCATTATTATTATTATTATTATTATTATTATTATTATTATTATTAAATAAGGACATGAAGGTAACTGGTGCGAGAGTAGCGGATGCTGAGGATAGAGTTCAGTGGAAACAGATGATTCACTGTGGCGCCCCCTAACGGGAAAAGATGAAAGTAGAAGAATATTAGAGACATTATTATTATTGTTAACATTAGTAGTAGTAGTAGTATTAATAACATTAATATTATTATAATTGTTTTATGATTATTATTATTCTCATTATTATTATTGTTATAATAATAATGATAATTATTATTATAATTATCATTATTTAGCCCAAATAGCACAAGGACTTTAAATGTGTTCCGGAAGCAGAAAAGCGTTATTACATGTAAGACAAAATATATTTTATACTTTACATATAGCGAATAAATTCGGGACACTTTTAATTAAATCGGACATTGTTTTATACAACTATTGTTTTAGACTATAAATGTTTTGATTCGTCATCAGAAGAAATCTTATCGTAGTTTGTCATCGTGAACCCGGAAGTAGATCTATTGCTTTGACCTTAAGCACTATGCCAAGAATTAGTATTGGTTACAAACAAACAAACAAGTGAGAAACACCATTTGTTTTAAGGCTACTGGATTGAAACGTGTCCATTTTTGTGGAGGCATTGTATCAAAATAAAATTTCGTTTGAAATAAAATAAAACAAAAATCTATTTTGAAATGAGATTAATGTCGAGTTAAAAAAAAGCAGTAGATTTTACCCTAAATTCGTTTATCGAGTCCTGGGAGCATTTATTTACTATTTAATCTACACGTGTTTTTGTTCAGTTCTTCGTGCTACTTAGAGATATTTCCCATAATTCCATGTCGTGTTGACGCTCACGAGCGGAGCCACGCATTCCGGAAGTGAAACGTTGAAAGCAGCAGAAGTTTTGGTGCACGCGCATCTTCCTCTGTGGCTCCGTGTTATTGTTTGTTCCTTCTGGAAAAATTCTACGTAAGTTGTTTATTTCGCTTGTGTTGTTCATACTGAGCGTTAAAGTGTGGCTTTAAAGCGCTATGTGTGTGTGTGTGTGTTAGAGAGGTAGAGGGAGAAAGTAGGCGTGGCGCTGTAACATCAGCTAGCTAGTCATTAGCTAATTAGCTAGTTAGACGTTAGCGAACGCACCTTTTCTCTGTGTCTTGTTTACATTTGGGATGAATTGCTTGTGTTTGTTAAAATATTCCCATTGAATTTTAGTTAACACACCTACAAGAGGGAAGTTAATGTCTATTTACAGCCGTCATTTAGCTCATATGTGTGAATCAGCTGCTATGAAAGGCCTTTGGAACTTTCTAGAACCATCTTAGACGTATAACTTTACACTTAGTCATGTTATAGTTTAAGAGACACGCCATGTTGTTAAATGGGGTCTTTTCTCAGACAGGAAGTGACGTTGTTGACTGAAGAATAGCTTTTCATAGATACTGTAGCTGCTGCTGTAATCACAAACACTCTCTTGTGCTCGTCCTAGGAAGATCAAGTCAAGTCAAGTCAAGTCAAGAGGCTTTTTTTTTGTCATTTCAACTATATTTAGCTGTTGCAGTTCACAGTGAAATGAGACGACGTTTCTCCAGGACCAGGGTGTTACATAAAACAAAGACAGAGCTATAAGGACTTAGTAAGTTTGTCCTAGATACATAAAGTGTATCTGTGCAACCTGGTGCAAACAGTGTTAGACAAGACAAACAAGACAGACAAGACAGTGCAAACAAAAAATTACAAGACAATACAAAAATTACAAAAAGAAAAGACAATAAACAGAAGCAGCACCGACAGTTGCAAATACTATATGCTCAACAATATTGCATGCAGTAATACTAGAAGTTTCATAGCAGCAGGTCCCTGAGATAATGTAAAGAATTGTGCAAACCAGCAAACGACTGAAATGTTGGACAGTATGTGCATAGAGCAGAAAAATCTGCAAAAACAGGTTGATGAATGTATATTGGAAGTGTGTGTATTTGTTGTAGGTCTGTGCAGTTCAGTGTGTGTGTGTTGTGTTCAGTACAGTTCAGTTATTAAGGAATCTGATGGCTTGTGGGAAGAAACTGTTACACGGTCTGGTCACGACATGAACATCCTTTTAACACACTTAACACTTCTGAATTTTGAATTTGTAGTACACATCTGTAGAGAAGTCATGAATCACTGATGTTACCTGTTTTTCTTTCATTTCTAACAGGATTTTAATCCTCATGTTGTCTCGGGGAGTTTTTTTTTTCTTTTTCACAGTCACATCCTGCCTAAAGATGCCACGCAAATCTATTTTAACAGAATTCAGTGTTGAACTCAACAGTAAACATGACCCTGACTCAGCATGTGATCTTTAACAGTGACCAACATTTGAGTTAACAGTATTAAAGGGCTGATGCAGTGGCACTTTAGTCTGTTAGTTTTTCATTTGCAAATTCTGCTCAAACAGCTTTAACGTTCATTCTTCCACTGTTAAGGATGCCATCGAGTCTGCTTTCTCAACGAAAAATTTGCCGAGTTGATGATTAACTTAGTAACGTGACTCCGTGTAGCCGTGTCATGTAGCAGCGTTGTATTCTGGGACTTTGAGCCTAGAATTTACACTGACAACATCTCCATTACTTCTGTCATTGATTACTCATGAAATGTTGTGAGTTAGGTAAAGATGGTGGTGCTGTTAATCTCTGTTGTAACGACACTAACAATGAAAATGTTCCTCTGTGACTTTAGAGCGAGAAATTCTTTAAGTGTAGAACACTTTTTTGCTCTTTTACAAGGTCTGAATCTAAAATTTGTTGGTTTTTGTTCCCCAGCAGGTATTTTTCTTAGATCTTCATTATGAGTCTGCAGTGGACGGCGGTGGCGTCTTTCCTGTACGCCGAGGTGTTTTTAGTCCTGCTTCTCTGCGTGCCCTTCATCTCCCCCAAACGGTGAGCTACACACTCCTGCTTCAGTTACCTTGTGTGTATTTAGATAACGTAAGCCAAAGATCAAATCTTATCTGATACAAGATATCTAGAGTACTGGCCAATTCATCATCTCGACCACAGACACCTTCCAATTAGCCTTCATTCGCCAGTTCCTGTTAATAGACAGACTGCAAATAGCTAAGAAGCTTCTACTGCACTTTGCAAAGTCCATAAACTTTCCCCAGTGTTCCAACTTTATTTTGCGAATCTGACAATCTAGTGACGAAACAAGGGACTATTAAACAGCAGCTTTTTTAGCTGACGTAACTGTAAACCTTTTGCAGAAAAGTCCTAATTGTGTAAAAAAAAAAAAATTACAATTAGCGTGCGGAATAAACCACTTTCAATTAGATCGCGTCATAGGTCATCCCCCCCCCCCACACACACACTCACCAAATGTTTTATTTTTCTTACACCACAGCAATTTGTTAGTGATTCAAGGACACCTTACACTTTTTATCCATTTACGTTTACATTTAAAGTCAGTTCATCTTATTTCTTGCGCTCTCTCTCTCTCTCTCTCTCTCTCTCTCTCTCTCACTCTCTCTATCTGTCTTTCTGTCTCTCTCTTTCTGTGTCTGTCTGTCTCTCACTTTCTCTCTCTCTCTCTTTTTATTCACTCAATTTACCGGAAACATACAAAGGTTCATCTTTCTACTGTTACCTAGAGGTGGCGCTGGAGACTCATTACTGAAATCTCTGATTAGTGGTTTCTTTCTATCTGTTAATTCATTGCACTGAGCATGTTCTCTACTACATCAGTGAGTTTCTGTAAACACATTGAACGACGTGAACGATCACATCATGTTTCTCGGCAGCAGTAAGAGACCGCTGTATTACGTCATTCCTTACCCTGATACCTCCCCTCTGCTGTATGTGGCAAAGTGGATCATGTGTATTTCTGAGTCATGAAGGGAAGTCGTAGAGAGCCAGGAATGAAACACTGCAGCCTTGTGAAATCTCTCCCCTTTCACCCTCATATCATGTCTGTCATTGCTTAAGATGAGGCAACCGATTTTTCCTAATCAGGTCATTTCATGCGTCTGTGACCAAGCATCACCCTGCTTTTTTCCTGTATTTCAAACATTAATTAGAGGACTAAACTCTATTGAGCTCTAAACTAAGCTAAAAATCCTGACTGTCGCTCTTTTGTGCTTTAATATCTTAAAAACTGAGAAAAAACGGTCAAATCATTTCCATGGCATGTTTCTTGAATGTGCACATTATACATAATGTGGTGTTCTTTTTAGCTTCATTACTGAGTTCAGCTTTCATCATGTTGCTTTTCCTAGTTGGCACAAAATATTCAAATCTCGCCTGGTGGATGCCATCACGACATACGGGAACACGGCCTTCATTGTGATCATCTGCATCCTCGTATTCCTTCTGGTTGGTGAGTATGAAAACTCATTGTGGGTTGTTAATGATATTATTATTATTATTATTATTATTATTATTATTATTATTGCAGGAGGGATTGGAAGGTATATGCTAGATACTGACACTGCATTTAGGAATCTCCATACCGTAGGCCGATATGGTTTTACGTGGTAAAGAAGTTGACCGTTTTTGCTCAAGAGAAGGATTAGTCATTATTAGTGTACTTATTAATATACTGTTCTATTAAATATAATCTGTCATGACAATAACATTAGCAATGTTTATCTCATTAAGAGAGTCTATAAATACATTTAGAATTTTTCTGTAAAGCTGTAAAGTACATGGCATCATTTTGTAGATAGAGGTATCTCTCTCATACACGCACACACTCTCTCACACACTCGCGGGCACACTCACACACTTATCGTCAACACACACAGTTTGTGAGCGATTATTGCCCCCTAGTGCACTACAGTATGTTTGCCGGTGGTAATAAGTTTGCATCAGGTTCATGAGTGCAGCTCTACACACACACACACACACACACACACACACACACACACACACACGCTTTATCTGCTCTAGTTTCACTCCACATTACCTTCATAGACTTGTTTAAGAAAACAGGTTTTTCTTTACTTATGTTTGGTAAATGAATCCCACTAGTACTTTACTCATCATATAAAGTTTTCCGTGTTTGCACAGATGCGTTCAGAGAAGTACGGAAATACAGCGTGACTGACAATGTGGATCTCTCAAACAACCCTGTGGCCATCGAGCACATTCACATGAAGCTGTTCAGAGCGCAGAGGAATGAGTACATTGCAGGCTTCGCCTTGCTGCTCTGCCTGTAAGTCTGTAACTCTGTCTGTCTCTCTGTCTGTCTGTCTGTCTCTCTCTCTCTTTGTCTCTGCCTGTCTCTCTCTCTCTGTCTGTCTGTCTGTCTCTCTCGCTCTCTCTCTGTCTCTCTCTCCCTCAGTTTATTTCCAAAAAAGGCTCATGCAAAAACAGGAGAAATAAATTGAAAAAACAAACTAACAAAAAATAGAGGGAAAAAAAAAGTAAATACGATACAAACCTAGAGATAAACAAGAGCAATGTAAATAAAGCTGGCAGTTTCAGTAGAACTCCACAGTATGGTAATGAAGAGTCAGCCTTCTCTATTTTATTTAGTGACCGGAGGATACGTACCGATTTACCAGCTGAATACAGTCTGACTTCACCCCAATCCATCCAAGCGTTTGTTTAGAATACCTCTCTGAAGAAAGTCAGGTAGAATCTTCACTGTGAGTGTAAAGTATGTGTAACTAATGGCTGTAACACATTCAGTCAACATTCAGTTCATGTGAGCTTTATTGCCGTTGCAAATTGTACAGTGTTTTGCCAAAGCATTTTATATATTAGGCAAGGAATCAAATCTGAACAAAAGGAACAATGAGAAGAAAAGAAGAAGAAAAAAACAAGACAAAACAATTGTTTCCATATGATGCAAGCAAATTCTGAAGTTGTGTGGCATTCTTCAGCTTTCTGAAGTCTGAACAAAACATTTCATGTTTCAGGTTTTTTTTTCATAGTTAAAGACCTGCATTTTTTTTTATCGTCCTAACTCACCTTGGCTACAATACCAGCATAACCTGCCCACTCTGTACAGCAGGAGTGTCTAATCTTATCCACACAGAGTCGTCGTCGTGGGTGCAGGTTTTCGTTCCAATCGAGCAGGAGCCACACCTGATTCCACCTGGAAACTAAGGTGTGTCTTCTGCTCGGTTGGAACGAAAACCTCTACCACAACGTCTGTCTCTCTCTGCAGTTCTCTATACAGAATATTCGACCCAGGCGTTTGGTGTGCCGGCGTGTCAGTCTTTCACACAGCCCCTGTGACGATCTGTGCCATTCCCACAAACCTCACTTACTCCACCTGTTAATTAGATCAAACAATCCAGACATCCTTAATCAAAAAATGGCTACAGGGAATCTTTACCACGTGCCTTTTGTCCCCCGTCTGCGTATGAATCTGGAGCACAGTGTCGATTACAGCTGGGTAGGTTTCCGTAACGGGCCACACGGTGGCTGTATAGAGCCCTCAGGACTCTCACATGAATTCTTACTAGCAAATAGAAAATTTGTCTGCAGCTTGTCAGAATCCACTATCTGTTAAACATATTCTGTTGGACTGCGGGTGAAAAATAGAAAGCCATAGAATCTGGCATGGTGTATTATTGGTGGTGTGTATTTCTGTAAAATCTACAATGAACCCAGATAACGTCTGTTCACAAATCTCCTCTGCTCAACCCTTTCCCAATCAGTTACATGACTGCAAGCCATCTGCACACTTTCTCCTTACACACACACACACACACACACACACACACACACACACACACACACACACACACACACACCCAGTCTATGATTCTCTGAACGACAAGATATTAATATCTAACTATTCAAGCTACTTGTGCTACTACAATTCCTGGCTGCCAGATTCAGTGTGATTATTCAGAGAGAGCATGCGATTAAACAACAGGTGATGAACATTATATTTAGTTGATATATTTGGAACAAACCTGGTGAGCGCTAGCCCACTGCTCATGTTGCAAAGGGAAAGCCCGGCGTCTCAGGCACTTTGACAGCCGAGAACTGATTTTCGAGTGTGTGCTCG